>NW_006778055.1:887555-907204 GCF_000442215.2 Lipotes vexillifer | reverse complement strand
AGGGAAAGAAAAAAAGACATCTGTCTGGAAAAAATTATGAAATAAGGTATATATAGACATTTTTTCCTAAATCTCAGGAAAAAAAATGATGCCTATTTTGTTCAGCAAAATGTTTGCAGCATTGGATAAATCTAATAGTTATTTAAATGGTTGTTTTTAAGGAGTTGTGTAAGTTGTGATGGTTATTGATTGTTTTTAAGTTGTTAACTTGTGTATTTATGAGTAGAAAATTATTAGTTATATGACTGAGTATTCAACTCAAAATGTGGGTCATGAGATGTTGCTGCTTCCATGTGGCACTGTACAATAAAAAGAGGTGACACTAAATCTACCTTTAAGCATCACTTGTTCCTGAGCAGAGCACTGAAAATATATTGCCCATGTAGAAGCTCCAGAAATATGACCTGATGACTCAGAAAAGCTTTCATTCTCTGGGACCAAGTTTACACACTTTGAAATGAGCCTGTCTGGAAGTGTTAATTCAACAGGGCATTTTGACAATTTTGCATAATCTTTTTTATTTCTATTTTTAAAAAATATTTTAGTAAGCAAACAGATCTTAAGGGTAAAGCTTGATGGATTTTTACCCCCTGAAACCAGCACCTGACATCAAGATATAGAACATATCCAGCACTCCAGGAAGCTCCCTTGTGCCCTCTCCTAGCTATCCCAAAAGTTTTGGCTGTTTTTGAACTTGATATGAAAGGAATTAATACAGTTTGTCCTCTTTTGTGTTTGACTTTCTTTTGCTCAGTACTATGTATGTGAGTTTCATCCATGTATTTGCATATATCGGTAGTGTATTCTTTTTATTGCTGAGTTATATCCCATTGTATGAATATATCATATGTATTTATCCATTCATCCATGTTTGCACATTTGTGTTGTTCTCAGGTTTTGGCTGGGAATATCATTTTTTGTCCATGCATTTTGGTACATGTGTACACATTTATGTTTGTGTATGTGGCCAAGAGTGGAATTACTGGATCCTAGGATATTTGTATTTTAGCCTTGCCAATTGCTGTTAAACATTTTTCCAAAGTGGTTTTACCAATTTATTTCCAACCAGCAGTGTGAAAGAATTCCAGTTACTCTACATCCTTGCCAACACTTGGCATTGTCAGTCCTTTTAATTTTAACTATTCTGGTGATATCTCATTGAGGTTTGCAGTTGCAATTCTGATGACTAATAATATTGAGCAACTTTTCTTATGCTAATCAATCTGTGTTGGATGCAAATCTTTTAATATAAAAAGTACCATAAAGTAGATGTTTTTATTTTTCTTCTAGATCTTAGATAAAAACAGCTGTCAACTCACAAAATTTCCTAAAACTATTTATTATTATCCCAAATTAATAAACTTGAAGAAAAGAAACCAGAATCACATTTTAAAAAGCCACAGGTCAGTGATAAGAAAGTACTATAACTGCCAAGTTTCATCTCAGGTGGCTTTTCTCTTTTTGTTTTTTATTCTGTGCTAATCATAGAAAGTCCAGGGTATAATGTCTGTCACAAATAATCAGAGAGGTACATTATCACACTACGTATATCAGTTATATCTCAAAAGGTGATAACTGTTAGAGCAGTGTAAGGGTTTGGAGTTTAGGATAAAATTTCATAAGATGCTAATGTTAAGTGGCATTTTATTTGACACATGTGGGTATTTTATACTTTTATATTTCTGAGTACTGGATCATAACTGCATATGAATTACTCATAAATGTATAATATAGAGAACTATTTAGAGACACATGGTACTATATATGAATATTCATCTAAAAAGCTCTTGGTAGTTCATTAAACTTCACAGTTTGTTGGCGGCACATAAATGGCAAAGACTATCCACATTTCTGAAAGCAAGAGACAGTCTCAGTGAGACTTAGGTCATAAATGAAGGAAGAACTCCATACTCTAGCATGAACATTGAATCAGGTAGTGATGTTGAAATCCTTATGGCAATTAATGTCACTGGAAGTTTGACTGAAAATACAGCCACCTCCACTCCACCAGAAGGTCTGAATCTTACTGGGCGACTAACCACTTAACATTGGCCCACAAGTACTAATACTGTGTCACTGTTACTGGCTACATATATAGAAATAAGTGCAGCCAGTTTTGTGCTTGCTAAAGACTGAATGTTTGCATCCTCCCAAAATTCGTAGGTTGAAATCCGAATCCCCAGTATGATGGTATTTGGAAGTAGGGCCTTTGGGAGGTGATTAGGTCGTGAGGGTAGAACTCTCATGAATGGGATTAGTACCCTTATAAAAGAAATTCTAGAGGGATCCCTCATCCTTCTACCATTTGAGACAGCAAAATGGCTGTCTATGAGCCAAGAAATAGGCTCTCACAAGACAACGAATCTGCCAGAGCCTTGATCTGGGACTTTCCAGTCTCCAGAACTGTGAGAATAAATGTTGTTTAAACCACCCAGCATATGGCATTCTGTTACAGCAGCCTGAATGGACTAAGAGAGTGCTTTTGCCTTAAATCAGATGAGTTTGGCTTTAATTAATGCAACTGAATGATGATGATCAACAAGGTAAATTCTGGAGTCAGACTTCCGTATGAGTCCTGGGTGAATCACTCAAGAACCATGTGAGCCTCCTTTTCCTTCATTGTAATAAAGAAGCTGGTAAACAATTGTCGCTACCTTTTCGTAAAGTTGTAAAGATAATCTACATTAAATAAAACCACAAAATGAAAAATTCTAGAGTAACAATACAAGACCTTGTTCTCATTAGACATTTTGGACATCTAAGAATGCCTGTCCCCAAGAGAAAAATGCATAAAAAATAAAGTGGTATGTTAAGAAGTTCTTTAGATTGGCTGTTGTTGGATGGTTGTTGGTGTTCGATGGATTTATGAGTTCCTTATACATAGTCTTGTGTCCACTTTTGTGTATTTTCAAAATTATCCAAAATATAAAGTTAAAGATGTTCATTAAAGTAAAATAGAATAGAAATAGAGGAAAATGCTGCAATTCAGTGGTTCTCAAAAGTGGTCCCTGAGACCAGCAGCATGAACAGCTTTGTGGGATCTGGTATGAAATGCAAATCTTCAGGTCCCACCCTGAAAACTCAATCAGAAACTCTGAGGGTGGGACCCAGTAGTCTGTTTTTAAACATGCCCTCTAGGTGATTCTAATGAACCCTAAAATGTAAGAACCACTGATGTAATGAAAATAATATTGGTCCAAGAGTGAAGAGATATGAATTGTAATTCAGAATTAATTGGGTTTGTGATCTTGGACAAGCCACTTGCCTTCTCTGAGCCTGCTTCCTCATCTCCAAATGAAGTCTGGATTGTGTGACCTTTTGGGCCCTCATCTCCAAGTGCAGTTAGAAAATATAATATCATTTCATAAACAGAAAATAGTTCAGATTTCCCATTATAAAGAGCACTGGTGTTTGGATTTTACTATTAAGTGTAGATGACTTGGGTTGATTTACTTGTGTTTTTAATGATTCTGCATTATATTTGATACAGAGTGAGAACTTATACTGTCTATAACTAAAATACATTTGAGAAATTTACACGTAAGCTCTGAGTTATAACTATTTATTAATAAAGTCTTAGTATGAATCTTAAAAGTGTTTTTACAGGTGTTTTAAACACCAAAGCTTGTCAGATATTTCTGCAAGTCTGCCACATTCCTCTGTTTCATAAAAAGATGTTAAAAATGCACAGTGTCATGAAACTTGGGGCACTCTGAGTTATCCTTAGGGTGGGCAGAGAGGACATGAACTGAGGGGCAGAGGTTAGGAATAAATTCTATGAAGTCCCACCATCAATTGCCAGGACCTTTCTGGAGCTGAGCATTTGAAAATATAAGCTAAGTAATTAGGAACATGAGGCATGCTAGACTTGGAAGGGTATAAGCAAAGACCGCATTCAGAAGCAGAGAGAGAAGCCAGGAGGTCTTTTTTTTTTTTTTTTCCAGATGTGATCAAGCTACAAGGAGGAAGGCCAGAGCTTCCTTTGCTGTCAACCCATGTAACCCCCCAGATGCCGATAGCACTTCTTGAGACTTGAAGCCACCAGGGTCACTCTCAGAATTGAAGCCTTGCTCCTTTCAATCATTATTAAAGAGCAATTTAACGGGAAACCAAGAAAGTGTCATGTGACTGGGCCCTCAGGGTTCAGAGAACGTAATATCCAGGGCTGAGAAAGGGGTCAGTCCTCAGTAACAATCCAGAGGAAGGCAATTCCTTCCCAGAGCGGTCTATTATTTTTATGTTTAGATTGCAGGGGGCTTGAGGAACAACATGGCAGTGAGTTTCCTTGGTTTTTTTTTTTTTTTTATCACTTCCATACATCTTTGTGACAGGATGTTACAAAAGCTTCCAACCCAGAACTGCCAACAAGCACAGATTAAAACAAAACAAAACAAAACAAAAACCTGCTTTCCCTAGCTAAAGGCCCAGAAAATGGGTACCTTAACAACAGAATCCTTTTTGGTAATAGCTACCCTACTACGGCGCAAAATACATGGAACATTGGAAAAACTGTACCCCTTCCCCAAAGTTCCACTGAAGCCAAGCACAAGCAGATCTTTCACTCTGCCACTCCCCCCTGCACCACAGAGAGGTGGCAGCCCTCTGATTCCCCTGCCCAGTGGAGTTGGCAGGGCTGAGGGGGGTGCTAGTCATCTATCCTCTGCCCAGCATAGGCAGGCTGTGCACCAATTCCCCTACAGGAAGAGTACTGGCGAAGCTGAGTGGAGATCTGATCTTCCATTCCCTCACCGGCCAGAAGCAGGCATTACTACCATTCTCCCTCCCCCACCCCCCAGGATGGTGTCAGTGGGATCCAGCAGTGAACAGACTCTCCACATCTTCCTGGAAGAAATAAGACTAAATGAGGTGGTATGAGGCAGAGCTAGTCCCCACTAGGCTTCACAGCCCTTTCCCTGTGTCTGTGGAACACAACGGGGAGCAGATTCTCAACTCCCCCCACCACCAGCAATGAGGTAGGTGAGGTGATGAGAGGTGGAGCCGGCAGACACTCTATTTCCCTCTCCTCATGTAGTGTCAGTGGGGTCCAGCAGGGAGCTGAGCTTCCACATTCACTCAGCATCAACAAGGCAGTGAAAGTCAGTGTCACACATTTGCTGGGAAGATGTCAGCAGAGGGAAGAGCTGGCTGAACTTCCACCTCAACTGTCTTCAGTGAGGTGTAAGTGCTCTGTTCCTCTTTTGTAAGGGTGATGCTGGTCGGGTCCAGTGGGAAACTGAACATAACCCCCACCTGGACCTCATGCTACACCTCAACAGGTGTAATAAACTCCGATCTAAATCTCACACCTTATACCAAAAAAAAAAAAAAATCAAAATGTTCATGCATTTAAATGTAAAACTTAAAACTATAAAACCTTTATAGGAAAATAAATACTAGGAGAAAATCTTTGGGATCAGGTCTAGGTGAACAGTTGTTAAACTTGATACCCAAAGCATAATCCATAAAAGGAAAAAATGATAAATTGGACCTCACTAAAAATATAAACTTTTGCTCTGCAAAAGACCCTGTGAAGAAGATGAAATACAAGCTTAAGACTTGGAGAAAATATTTCTAAAGAAGAATATGACAAAGTAGTAGTATCCAGAACATATGAAGAACTCTTAAAACTCAATGGCAACAACAAAGGAAAAATCCAATTAGAAACTGGGATAAAACATAAACAGACACTTAACCAAAGATAATATTCAGATGACAAAGAAGCATAAGAAAGATGTTTGACATCATTAGCCATTAGGGAAATGCAAATTAAAACCACTCTGAGATATCACTACATGTCTATTAGAATTCCTAAAATTAAAAAAAAAGATAGTGAAGGAGCGACAGCAACACAAGGTGGCAGCCACCACAGGCTCGCGACTAAAAGTCCCTAGCAATTTCCAACTGTTGGAAGAACTCAACGAAGGCCAGAAAGGAATAGGAGATGGTACAATTATCTGGGGTCTAGAAGATGATGAAGACATGACACTTACAAGATGGACAGGGATGATCATTGAGCCCCCAAGAACAATTTATGAAAACCAAGTATACAGCCTTAAAATAGAATGTGGAGCTAAATACCTAGAAGCACCCGCCTTTGTAAGACTTGTAACAAAAATTAATATGAATGGAGTTAATAGTTCTAATGGAGTGGTGGACCCAAGAGCCAAATCAGTGCTAGCAGAATGGCAGAACTCATATAGCATCAGTTGCCCTGCAAGAGCTTCAGCGCCTAATGATATCTAAAGATAATATGAAACTCCCTCAGCCGCCTGAAGGACAGTGTTACAGCAGTGAATCAAAAAGAAAAACCACCAGCCCTCCCTTACCCCCCATTTGATTTAAACAGTCTTCATTTTCCACAGTAGTAAATTTTCTAGATACGTCTCGTAGACCTGGGTGCTCAGCCCTGCCACCCTCTGCTGTCGTCATCAGCTGATGCATTTTTTTTTAGCTCAGGTTTTGATAAGGTGAAAAGAACAATCAGCAGGGTTACTGAGACCTGCCAGCTCTAAAGTCCTTGGTGGTTAAACTTGGAGAAAGGCCACAGAAGACGCTTGTAGGCACACACAATCCCTCTGAATAAATCGTTTTCTTTTCCTGTAATTGCTTTTGCTTTTAAAGTGTGAAGAAGTTTTAAACAGGGCTCTCATTGGGTCATCCTTGCAATCCATTTGGGTCTGGTTTGGAATCTGACAACTGGAACAAGAAGAACCTTAGATTCAGTGCATACTTTGCTGCTTCTCACGGTCCTCAGCAGGGATAAGAAAGAACTTGTTCGTACCCCAAGTGGATCCCCAAAATTGGTGGGCTTGACTTCCTGGCAAATTGCTGCGTTTTTCCACTTTCCTGTTCGGGACCACTAAATGCTGAGATGTGGATGCATACCAAAATAAAAGCAATTCACTGTATTCTAAGGGTTTTTCTTTTTTTTTTTAATGTTTGTCTAAAACCACCTTTTGAAGCAGCAACCATCAAGTCTGAAAAGCAGCTGATGTTACCATTAATCTTTTTCTGGGGAAACCCTTAGTTCTAAGGATTTAACGTCCTGTAAGTAAAGTTTAACATAACAGTATTCCATAAGCAGCCTTTTCATTTTTCAGACCATTGCCTGATTTTAATATAATAAAAAGAAGTGTGCATTAATATTAAAAAAAAAAATAGTGACAGCACCAAATGCTGACAACAATGAAAAGAAACTGGAACACTCAAACTTTGCTCGTGGGAATATAAAATTTTACAGCCCCTCTGGGCAACAATTTGGCACTTTCTTATAAATCTAAACATGAAACTGCCATATTGCCCTGCAAATGCAATCTTGGTTATTCATCCCAAAGAAATGAAAACTTATGTTCACACAAAAATCTGTACACAAAGGTTCAGAGCAGTTTTATTTGTAATAATTGAAAATGGACACAACCCAGATATCCTTCAACTGGTGACGGGTTAAACTAACTGTGGTACTTTCATCCCATGGAACACTTCTCTCAAATAGAAAGGAATGATCTATCGATACAGGCAAAAAGAAAAGTACACAGAGTGAAAGCACCAATCTCAAAAGGTTATGTGCTGTATGATTCTATTTATATAACATTTTCGAAATGACAAAATTGTAGAGATAGATGACAGATTAGTGGTTGCCAGAGGTGAGCAATGTTGTGGGATGGGATGTTGGCAATGATAAGACTGTTCTGTATGTTTACTGTGATGGTGAATCTACAAACCTACGTATGTGACAAAATTGCATAGAACTAAACACACACATGAACAAGTAATACTGGGGAAATCTTGCAGGGTAAGTAATACAGGACAGTATTTCAAGAGAATAAAATTTTATAACATTGGTCCTTGCTACTCAAGAGGTGAGCCTGGGACCAGCATAGTCAGCATCAAATGGAAGTTTGTGAGCAATGTAGACTCTTGGGCCCACCCCAGACCTACTGAATCAGAATACCAGATTCCTGGGCAATTCGTACACACATTCAAGTTTGAGAATCACTGGTCCATACTTTATAACAAGAGTTAAAGGCTCAGCTCCAAGTCTCTGGATGCTCTTATGAGTATAGGCACCATGTCTGTCTGTCTTCTGCAGTACTATGCCTTTTGCCTAACACAGTGCCTGGCACATAGTAGATGCTCAGTAAGTAGTTTCTTTTTAAATGAATGAACTCAGTTCCCATGTACCTTGTAACATTTTCCCAGGTCTGGAGACGGGTCTCTGCTCTTAGTGACAGGACACGGTGTACCTGAGAGAGTATGACATTTGTACTCATTAAGCCTTTCTAAATTCAATCTTTCTAGTACTGACTACATTCTAGATACTGTGCAAGGTATGGGGGAACGCAGATTTAATGTATTGTCTTGAAGAAGAATTACCATCTAATAGGAAAGGCAGATATGGAAATAAGTATTATTTGCTGTAGCAGAGTTTATTATCTTCACCTCCTTTAGCAAGAACTTCCAGAAACCTCTTCCCTCCAGAACTCTACTGTGGACTTGAAAATGAAGGCACCTGGGTATGGAGGAAGGCATACTGGACCAAGAACAACAAGACTGTGTGTGCTACAGATTGGGTATTTGGCCTTAGGCAAGTTATTTCACTTTGTAACTTTCATTATCTTCAGCTGTAAAACAAAGATGAAATCATCTCCATGAGACTACTGAAACTATCCATTTGGAAATACTGTGTCAACTGAAAAGTAAAAGACCTCTAAAACTTAAATGATTTTTGTTATAAGAATATTCTGGAAATAAGTTCACAATGCTCAGAGGTGGAAATGGCATTGCTCTTTCTATGAATCTGATATAATATGACAGAACACTCTTCAGTCTATTTTAAGCAATTATTTCTTCATAGATAGTATGACTATCCATGCTACTTTTAGGTTTATAATTTATAAATATTTGTAAATATATATTTGATGCAATAGAGTTAGCATCATCATTTTCTCTAGCAAGAGCTTTCAGTTACTTCTCTCCTCCAGAACTCTATTCTGTATTCCCAAATTAAGACACTGGGATGTGTGACATATAAATAATATTTCAAATAGTTAACTTCCTCAAAGGGACCTTTTAAATATTTGGGACACAAACACACTCTGGGCATTAACAGCCTTTAATGATCTGGTACAGGCCACATGCAGTTTAGGCGGCTTCCTTCCCAGACATGCCTGTTACGTAAGGTTGAGTTGATGATGAGTTAAATTGTTTCTGGTATTTCAACTCACCCTCTAAGTTCTCTTGAGATATTCTGGACAAAGCCCAAGATTCTACAAGTGGGTCATTTTCAGCTAGGTGTAAGCTTTCAACTCACAGGGAACTTGACTACATAAATCAGTTACAGAAGGAGAAGAAGGAAATATGAGCTGTAAAATATTGACTCACAAGGTTTTTGCAAATGCCCTTGGATTTAATGTTATTTGGGGCCTACTTGTCTCTGACGGCCTCAACAATTGGACAAAACTCTTCGAATAGTTCAGTCCTTCCTGGCTTTGGTGATAATGACCAGAAATTAATGGATCAAAAATCATAATCATATTCATGAACACAAGCCTGTGTATTGATCATAAAGTTAGGAAAACATCACTGCTTACCTTAAGTATGGCAGGGTAGGCCTACGATAAAATTACAGACACCATTGGAATAAATGAAAAGTTCCAGGCAAAATGCATCTGATTTGTATGTGGGAAAAGCCACATATACTCTCTGGCCAGGGGTCATCCTGAGAAACTTAGAGCAAGCTTTCCCTGTGTTCTTTTAGAGGGCAAAATAGGAGTCAGTTTTTCAGGATAGCAGGGAGGCAAATTCTCAATCAGTGTAAAAGTGGAACTTAGTAAATATTAACACCTTTAACAAATTTATTAAGCACCTGCTAAGTAACCCAGCCCATTATAGATGCTTGTCATTTATTAGTGAACCAAATAGACAAAATCTGCATTTCATGAGGCTTCATTTTGGGTTTCGAGACACGAACAATAAACGATAAAGATAATAACTATGTAGCATGCTAGGGAGTGCTAAGTACAATTAAACGATGATAAAAGGAATGCAGAAAATAAAGAACGCATATAACTCAGCCACAGAAAAACAACCTGATTAAAAAAATGGGCAGAGGAGCTGAGTCGGCATTTTTCCCAAGAAGACATACACATGGCCAACAGGCACATGAAAAGGTGTTCAACATTACTAATTATTAGGGAAATGCAAATTAAAACCACAATGAGATACCACCTCACACCTGTTAGAATGGCTGTTATCAAAAATGTAATAAATAACAAGTGTTGGCAAGGATATGGAGAAAAGGGAACCGTCATACACTGTTGGTGGGAATGTAAATTGATGCAGCCACTATGGAAAACAGTATGCAGATACCTCAAAAGTTACAAACAGAACTACCATATGATCAAGCTATCCCACTTCTAGGTAATTATCCAAAGATACAAAAACACTAATTTGAAAAAGTATATGCACACTTCTGTTCATTGCAGCATTATTTACAATAGCCAAGATATGGAAACAACCTAAGTGCCCATCAATGAATGATTTATATATATATATATATACAATGAAATACTATTCAAAGTAAAAAAAGATGAAATTCTGCCATTTGCAACATGATAGATGGACCTTGAGGGTATTATGCTAAATAAGTCAGATGGAGAAAGACAAATTATGATTTCACTCACATGTGGAACACAATAAACAACAAAACAAAATAAATGAAAAAAACAAACAAAAACAAACACATAGGTACAGAGAACAGAATAGTGATTACCAGAAGGGAAGGGGCAGGGGGAAAGTGAAATGGGTAAAGGCGATCAACTGTATGGTGATGAATGGAAACTAAATTTTTGGTAGTGAGCATGCTGTAGTATAAACAGGAGAAATAAAATGTTGTACATGTGAAACTTATATGATGTTATAAACCAATGTTACCTCAGTAAAAAATAATTTTTAAAAATAAGGGCAGAGAGAATCAATGGGAGTACCACATGGGAAAAGTGAGTTGCAACTCAAAAAGGGGTGGTCAATGTAAAGGTAACCTTCGTACAAAGATATGAAGGAGGTGAGGGAGCAAGTCGTGTGGATGTCTGGGATGAGGGATGTTCCAAACAGAAGAAACCACTGAGCGAAATCCCAAGGCAGGAGCGTGCTTGGTGTGTTCCAAGAACAACGCAGAAGCCAGGGCAACAGGAGTGGGGTAAGAGAGGATGAAGAGAAGGAGATGAAGTTGGAGCAGTCAGAGGGCCAGACCCTGTAACAACTTTGGTTTTGACTCAGAATGGACTAGGGAGGCATTGGAGGGGTTGAGCAGAGTGATGTAATCTGTAATTTTTAAAGGATATCTCCAGCTGTTTTGTTGAAAATCATCTATTGGGGCCTGAGATTGGAAGCAGAGAGGCCAATTAGGAGGTTGTTACTATAATCCAGGCAAGAGAGAATAACCGTGGCTCCAACCAGGATAGCAGTAAAGCTGGAGAGAAGTGGGCATATAGCAGATGTATTTTGGTGTTAGAGTTAACAGAATTTCTTGGTAGTTTTGATGAGGCTTGGGAAGGAAAAAGAAGAGCCAAGAGCAACTCTAAGGTTTTTGGCTTGAACAAGTGAAATAACAGAATTGCCCTCAACTGAGACTGTGAGTAAAGTATGTTTGGGGAGTGAACTTTTTAACAAGGAATGAGAGATGGTAACTGGTCTTGTTGCAGTGATCATTTCACAATGTATAAAAAATACTGAATCACTGTGTGGCACACTTGAAACTAATATAATATTGTATGTTAATCATAACTCAATAACAAAATTAAAAAAGAACACACTCAATTTGAAATGTATGTTAAACAAGTATAATTGTTGGATGTACAACTTGTATATATAACTATGAAGTCCAGGATGGAGTTCAAAGCTAGGATATACATTTCAGTGTAGTCAGCAGTTAGATACTATTTAAAGCCATGGGAGTTAATTTCACCAGGGGCAGGGACAGGGAAGGAGTTGACTATAATATTGAATACAAAGTTGGGACCAAGGACCAAACCCCGGGGCACTCCAAGGCTAAGGGGCAGAAAGAAGAGAAAGAAACAGAAAAGGACTATATAGCATGAACCCCGTCATGGTTGCATGGTACTTTCTGAACCTGTTCAGTGTGTCAGCATGCTCTGTGGGTCTGTGCCATTAATTACAATATGGGATGCTTAAACTCCCAACATTTGGTTACACTGCAGAATAAGAAATCTTAAGTCCCTTTGCATACAGTGTCTGCCATGCCTGTGGGGGCCAGGTAGAGAGGTGAGGAGCAGAGGTGGATGTCATATAAAGCTGCAAACTGGTCACCCTCTCAGGATTATCACCTTGTGTAAGTCATGTTGTGCTGGCATCTGGTCTCAGCTTTTCGGGCATAGAAATGAATGCAGTTAATATACCCAAAGACTAGCCACTGCAATGGATTCCCACTAAATCACACAAAACTATTATGTGAAAGAGAAGCCAATTTGTTAATGTTAATGGGCAATAGTTTCCCCAGAGACCATCATGTCTAATAAAGCCAGAGGGATGTATTCAACAACAATTCATAGATTCAGGACTTCCCTGGCGGTCCAGTGGTTAAAACTCTGTGCTTCCACTGCAGGTGGCACGGGTTCAATCTGCAGCCTGGGAACTAAGATCCCACATGCCGTGTGGCGCAGCCAAAGGGAAAAAAAACACACACACACACACAACAACACTGTCCAATCCATAGATTCCTTTTTCACTCTCCAGACATCCTGGAAGACAAAGTATACATGAATTTGCTTTGTGAGGATAAACCTAGAACAATGTGAGTAAAACAGTTTAGGGGGATTTCTGCCTAATAATTGGAAGGACCCAAGAAATATCTATCCTACAACAGAGTCTCACTTATTCAACACAAGTTGATTGAGCATCTGTGATATGCCAAGTGCTGTCACAGGCAAGATATCTACTTATTTGGAGTTAACATTCTTCGAGCAGTGGGAGGTATGGCTGACATAAAACAAACACTAAATAGAATAAGTAAATTTATGGTGATAAATATTAGGGAAAATAGTAAAAATTCAAGTGAGGCAAAGAGAACAGAGTGCTGGCCATTTATTCTTAATGTGATCAAAAGAATTTTCAGCACCCTGGGAGATAAAATATGCAGTACCCATGAATTTGTCTGCTGCCACAACTGCACAGAAGAGGAATCCCACTATTTATAATACTTCATGTAATTCTGGGGCTAACAATATAAAATTTGCTCTAAAAATAGCCCATTGTTCACTAAAACTTTTCCCCAGCTATGGAAAATCTAATGCTTGTCATCGCCACGGTACATCTTAACTTATGTTTTTAAAAATTTGGGAATCGAGTTGTTTTAAAAAGGAAATCAAGTTCCTGTAGAAAGAAAGTTAAATAAGATATTGAACAGATTTATTCTGATTTTTCATGAAGTTCAGTATGGACCTTCCTCCCTTCTAAACTGCAGAGGTAACTTGAGCAAGTGCCCTAGGCCAGGGCTTTCCAAAGTGCCATATGCATAGAAATCCCCTGGGTATCTTGTTAACATGCAGGTTCTAATTCAGTGGGTCTGTGGTGGGGTCCAAGATTCTGCGTTTCTATCAAGCTCCCAGGTGATGCTGGACCATGCACCATAGTTTGAGTAGCGAGCGGCTAGATACACTGAAGGGACAAATATTGTGCCCAAAGCTCTGGTAGGAACCAGCTACCTTAACCCTTCTCCTGTTCCATTTTCTGTTTCAGCTTGGCATGGGCAAAAGTGACCCATTTTGGGATAAAATTGTGCAGTTCAGCTATAGCTTTAGGTGCTCTGAGGCAGAACCACATATAATCTTTTGTGTGCGTGTGTGAATTTTGCAGAGAGTTTGGCCACATTTAGCTTTTTGCACTTAGCTTGCTTTGAATTGGTCCACGCCAATGCACTCTGCCTCCTCCCTGTCTTGCTCCTAGAACTGTAAGAACTCAAACAGCTGCACCCAGCAGAGCAGCCATACATTCTTCTGAAAATCCAGCAGAACACATTCAAAATGAGAAGCAAGTTGTGAAATGTGTTTGAGGCCCGTTATCTCCTCCCTCACATCGCTGTTTATTTTCTTTGGACATTTGCGCAGGGGAGCCCAGGATTTTCTGATCGCTATAGTCCCAAAGATATGCCACTGGAGAAGATGGCAACTGCCTCCACAAATGGTCCTTCACTCTGACCGGGGTCTTTCTACAGCTCATCGCAGTTTGCAGTGATTTTCAGTGGTGAGCATGACAGTACTTTGATTTAGTTTGTACCAAACAAAACAAAACAAAATGAAAAAGAAAAGAAAAACTGGAGCAGTTCCTATAGAAAAAAAAGCTGCTAAGCCTCTTTCCCCCCTCACTACCAGAAGAGAGGACATTTCATACAAACCAAGTTGACTGGCCTTATAAAGCTTTCTCATTCCAGGCTAAGCTGGTAGCTAACAGAATTCAGTTTCTCCAATACAGTGTGTCTCCTAAAGGGACAGGCAGCACAGGCAATTTTAGGAAGAGATGAGGAAGGAGAAGAGAAGAGGGAGATACTATTTACAAAGACGCCTACAAGAAAGACCATAATTAATTAAGGAATACTATCTGACGGGCCTCCTCTGTATACACTGCAAGGGATGCCGTGAGGAATGGTGCTTTGAGGTGACATAATTGGCAGGACATACATTGCCCACAGCACTCGATTGCTGTTAAGAAATCACATTCCTAAACAAAATTAAAGGAAAATGCTGGAGCCTTTTCATTTCCTGGGCATTATTCGTGTGTGCCTGGTAATTACTGATAGCTAGTCAGGACATTGTTTGTGTTCTTTTCTCTCTGGGCATTTCCTAATTATGAATAATAATCCCATTCATCATGCACTTGACACAAGTAAATTATCCCGCAGAACATCATAATCAGTTGCATCAAAAAGCCTTCCAGGAAGCCCCCATGTGGCTTTGTTTCAGCTTCCCCATTTGCAGCTCTCCACGGCTCCCCTCAGGAAGTCAGGAATCAATGGCTGTCTCCTAGCACAGAAGGGCATCCATCAGTGGACACCTTTGCAGATGAAGCCACATCCTCTGAAACAACTGTTTCTGTTCACTTATTAAGCTTTAATGGCAGCCTCGTGACTCGCCAGACTTGAAAAGGACAGGTTCTTCCTTGGCAGCTACTAAAGGTTCTGACATTCACATTTCATCCTAGCTGCCACCTGGACCTCCCTGCTGTGGTCAGATGTTCTCATCATGGAAGTAAGCTTCCCCCAATCATAAAACTATCCTCAGTCCACTGATAAAATGAAAGTTGTTATTAAAATTACACAAAGGAGCCTTCCACCTTTCATATTTTTGTAAAGAATTATTTTCTATAACCGTCCTCCTTTTCCTCCTTCTTTCTTCCCTTCCTTCTTTTCTGAATTTGTGTTGACATATGAGTGCTTGGCTCCCTCAATCTGTAACATATCTTGCTCCCAGCCTTGCTCTCCAGCGTGGTGGGAGGAAGGTTACCTTGATGGAGATGTCACTGGAGTGGCAGGTCCCGGAAAATGGCTCTTCAGTCTTTTTTATATACAGCATTTCTTCTTCTTAGCAATGGTTTTATTTGAATTATCTCTTACCATTGGGGATTTTTATTCCTTCTTTCATAAAGAAGAAGACAGACAAAATATATTGATTTCAAAACCAGATTCAGAACCACCAAGTCACACAAAGACTGTTTATATGGACATGGAGTAAAGAAGGGAAAACATTCTGTAGTCAGTCATTCTATTACATACAACATTTACTGTCATCCTCCTGGGCAACAGATGCCCTGTCAGGCCCTGTATTTTTCTGTGTTGGGGGTGAGAAGATATAAATATGAATAAAAGATACTCCTTTGTTGTCAGAGAATCAGCACTTTATTTGATCAGAAAGAAGCTGAAATGTGACACAGAATCGAGCCAAGTCACAAAGTGCCTCCAGTTCCATGTTTACTAAATTGACTCTTCTTAACAGTTGAACATGCTGGGTGTCCAAATGGTACTCGGCTGTATAGAAGTGGTGGATGAATATCTAATGAGGCATCACAAAGCACTTATTACACTTGTAAAATTAACAGAAAAGCTGGGGATACAGATATTTAACTTGAGATCAGGTGTGGCAGCCAGGGACATGCACTACTTAGATCTCCTTTCAAGAGAGAAGTGCTGTTCAGCTGCAAGGGGTGTATTTGGCTGACAGCCTCTAGCTGCACTGCCTTCAGGATTCGCCTCAGCTTTCCAGAAAATGTCATGGTCTTCCTGGGTAGCCCCCAGTCAGTGGCTGGGCAGTAGTGTTACTAGAACCTGGCCATTTCTTCCCAATGCAGGGGACTAAGAAGTAATCCTTGTTCCCAGCTCCCTACGGGGCTGGCTGAGACTTTGTCAGATCTGCATTGTAAACTAAGGCTCTCTCTGCCCAGTCCTGCCCCCTCCTTATCTTTCTCAGGCATTATTCACAGTAATCACCTGTGCTCACAACTCTGTCTCCATGGTTGCTTCCCAAAGAACCCCAATGATCCACTGTATCTGCCTCAACCTGTAACTAATTTAAAGAAAAATACAAATGATTTTAAATCAAAGCCAGAAATTATAAAATGTCTACAAAATTCTCCACCTTTAATAAATTTTCTTTTGCTAGGAAAAGAAGTTTTATTCCTTTGGGCAGGTCACAGTGCAAATGAATTTTCTCAACTGGCTGTCCTGTATCAAGGGAGGTGTGGTAGGGACTGCTCCAAGACCAAGCAGTCAAGGAGTGCATTGTCCCTGGAGGAGAAAAAACACAATAACTAAGTCAATGAAAAGCAGGTATGCTTTCTATTATCCGCCTGGGCCCAGTAATTTTAAACAATGTCAGTAATAAAATTGCTTGCCCTGTCTAGGCAGACTGAACCCCTACTGCCCACTCCCCACCTTGATATTCTGATATGAACTGTTTAAATTGTAAATGTGAAATGGTCTTTATTTTAACTACTCTCAACCATGAAATCTCAAATTCTCCTTTATAATATTGGGCAAATCCTTTATTTTTGAATAGTAAAATTTTTCTCTAGTCCTCTTTCAAACTCTAATATCACAGTTGTTATTCTAAAGATATTATAGTTAATGCTGGGTTTGTATCTAAAAAGGACTGGAGTTGTAGAGGTTGTGATCTGTTCCCCTTCTCATACTTCTTTCCCTCGATGTGACACTGTGTGTGTGTGTGTGTGTGTGTGTGTGTGTGTGTGTGTGTGTGTGTTGGTGGGATATTCTCTCTACTTCCCACCTAAGCATATAGCTTCTCCAGGTTTGGAAACAGGGGGGAGAGTCAGGAATGTAGTGCTGTTTGTATGTAACTGCTGCCTTTTGGAGCCCCATTTCTCACTTTGATTTGGTCTAATTCTTTCTGTGGTTACTGGTATGTAGGTGGAATGGTGATTCTCAGGTTATCAGTGATCCTTACCCAGGATCACTTCATCGCTGAGGACCCCTAGAGAGCAGTAGTCCCTTATCTCCCCCTGGCCTCCTGCCATACTCCATACTCTCAATCCCTTCTCCAGGCTGAATATCCCAATGCTTGGACTGTCAGTGGCTTGAGAAACCCTGGAGCTCCTCTTGGAACCACAGGAACTGTGTTATCTCCTTCTCCAAGGACTGTGGAAACTGGGGTGAGGTGAAGATGCCTCCAAACTTTTTCCAAGCCCTCCTACACCATGATCTCTTAAAGTCTTGCTGGCCTTGACCCCTGCGATGGGACTCTCATCTTCAGAAATCTCTAGATCAGAAAGTGGCATCAATCTTTCTCTTCCATATGCCACCAACCTCCAAAGAACACTTATCAAACTATTCCCAAAATTTGTTACTGACTCCCCTTAGGGTACGGTACCAGGACATCCAGATGAGAAAGTAGGAAAAGAGATCTCACTCTCTCCTTCTCGCAGACTCAGCCAAAATGTGTGATTTATTCTCTTAATACAAACCCATCACTGTCAACATTTGGATTCAGGAGGAAAAACTTGTAAAAGGAAGGAAAGAGCCTTTCTTTGGGCACCTGCATGCTCCAAAAACTGTCCACCGTAACTCTCTTTCCTTCCGTCTCTAAGTGTCTGCTAATTCTGGGATGGGAGGGTGCACAGTAGTAGTAGAGCTAATTCTGTTGCCTCTAAATTCCTTCAAGAAGATGGTGTTCATAGAAAGGCCCTCTTCAGATGAAGTGGATTTGTAGGGTCTTTTGTTACCAGATGTTTTTTCTTAATAGCCAAGCCTGGACTAACAGGAAAAATCCCATTCAATATCTTACTACTCCAGTTTCTTACCTATAAGATGAAGGATTAGACAAAAATAATCCCTAAAACTTTACTTCAATTCTAATAGAGTATGGGTCAGGTATCTCTTACCAAGATTAGAATTACATCACTCCATCCCCACTAAAGCTAATTTATTTACTCATCACATTTACTGAATCTTAACAATGTCTCTGTAACACATCACTAAACAATTTGTTTACATTTTATCTTCCTATTATACCATAAGGCCCTCAATGGCAGCAGAACTGTATTTCAGTCTTGTTGCATCCTTATCACATATGGGCCCTCCACAAATCTTGTTTGAAGGAATGTGTGGTTCACATAATTTTTTAATGCAAATTACAGATAACTGAGTTTTACCACTGGCTTGTCGTTAGAAAAATATCAGTAAATAAGTCAGTGTTTATCATTACCTTTCTATGAATCTCATACCATGCCCTAATTCTGGGAGATTCAGAGGAAATAGAAAATACGGTTCTTGACATCATGAAGCACAAACTCTAATTGGGAAAGCAAAATGAGACTAAAGAAGACAGAGTTGAGTCTTAGTACACAAGCTAAGGAAGATTTCCTAGAAAATAGATGAGCAAGAGTTCAGAAAGCAAATACACGTCAGCCACATGTTCTGTGACTAACAGCATAGGATGTAAAATAATTGGTCTTCTACTGGGGCGGTGAAAGAATAACCGTTTATAATTGAGGACCCCCACGTCACAAATAAATACAACATACTCACTAGTAGTTGGTGCAGCCTGGTGAAGTAGTAAAATGCTGCAGTTGGGCTCATAGTCTCCAGAGCCAGCACACACCTTATTACATTCGTTATCGTGGGAAAGATAATAATCCTCTTTGTGCCTCAGCTTTCTCTTATGGGAAATGGGAATAATAGAATTTTCCCCATAGGGTTGCTGTGAGAATCAGGTAAGTAAATACAAGAATATGGCTTGACACTCGACTACCACAATATCAATGTTTTCTGTTCTTCTATCACATTACTGAGTTTGTGAAAACGCTAATGCAGAATTTCTGATTGATTGATTGATTGATTGATGGCTGTGTTGGGTCTTTGTTGCTGTGCACGGGTTTTCTCTAGTTGCAGTGAGTGGAGGCTACTCTTTGTTGTGGTGCGCAGGCTTCTCATTGTCGTGGCTTCTCTTGTTGTAGAGCACAGACTCTAGGCACGCAGGCTTCAGTAGTTGTGGTACGAGGGCTCAGTAGTTGTGGCACACGGGCTTAGTTGCTCCGTGGCATGTGGGATCTTCCCGGACCAGGGCTTGAACCTGTGTCCCCTGCATCGGCAGGTAGACTCTTGACCAGTGCGCCACCAGGGAAGCCTT
>NW_006778055.1:878539-887519 GCF_000442215.2 Lipotes vexillifer | reverse complement strand
CCCGTGTCCCCTGCATCGGCAGGCGGACTCTCAACCACTGCGCCACCAGGGAAGCCCCGCTCTGATATTTTTAAGGAACTAAAAATCAGAGTCCTTGGTAGGGGTTACATACACACACACACACACACATTCACATACGTACACACAGCTTTTAAAGACACTGAAAAAGTTTTACAGACAATATTGAGGTGTATAATTCTGGAGATTATACTATGGATGAGTCTGAGTGGTCAGAAAATACTTCTGGAATTTCCAATAATCAAGCTTCCTTGGCAAGAATTTTCACGATAAATTCGTTTAATAAATCATGCTTTTTATTCCCTGGTATTATAATAAGACTATAGATTATGTTCCTTTCTTTCAAGCAAAAATCAAATACAGATGCAATACAGGTATTTCAAGTTTTAGTCCTAGAGCAACTGTACAAAATGATACAGTGTAACTATTCCCAGTCTTACTCATCAGGGCCAACATGTGAGGAAATAATATATAATCAGGCATTCTACTATCAGCTGGTAGACTCCCCAGGAAGCAAATGATGCTTCAGCATCATCAGGGCCCCTCAATTCTATGGACTTCTGATAATGCTGAGAGTTTCTGGGAGTTGTAGAGTATTGTCGATGGGGAGAGGAAACCAGACTGCAATCAGGAAACCTGTTTAAAAAATCATTGCTGATGGATTTCCTAAATTTTCTCAGAGAAAAGAACCTGAATTTCTAAGACTACAAACATTTG
This sequence comes from Lipotes vexillifer, assembly GCF_000442215.2. NCBI lineage: Eukaryota > Metazoa > Chordata > Mammalia > Artiodactyla > Lipotidae > Lipotes > Lipotes vexillifer. The sequence continues at coordinate 886,784 of NW_006778055.1, read as the reverse complement.
TTATTTTCTCATTTTAAATAAATATTCAATGTCCTGCTTAACTTTGTATTCATAATTTTGTATTTTTTTTCCTTAAAGGAGTACCCCCAAATTGTATAAATTTCAGATCCTACAAAATCCAGAGCTGCCATTCCTACTGACCTCTTAGCTTTTGCTCCAAATTTTACTATTTATTTTTAGACCCTTTCTCCATCCCATCCATCCTACTTAATTTCTGTTGGTCTCCCAACTTGTAATTAGTGGAAGGAAGGTAAATGTTCCCATGTTATTTTCTTTTTCATGAACCAATTAGCATTAATGTAAACTGGGACTGTACATTTGATCTTCAGTGAAAATAGATATTGGTCGATGTTAAAAATTACATTGTAGTCTGTTTTTGCTACTTCTATTTAAAATAACATTTGGAGTTCTAGCCAGAGCAATGAGGGAAGAAAAAGAAATAAAAGACACTGAAATTGGGTAGGAGGAAGTAAAATTATCGCTGTTCATAGATGACATGATCTTATATGTTGAAAACCATAATGATCACACACACACATGCAAACTTTTAGAACTATTAAATTAATTCAGGAAAGTTTTAGGACACAAAATCAACACAAAAAATTAGTTTTGTTTCTCTACACAAAAACAACCCAAAAAGGAAATTAAGGGAAAAAATTCCATTTATAATAGCATCAAAAAGAAGAAAATGCCTAGGAATAACTTAAGCAAAGAGGCAAAAGAGTTATACACTGAAAACTAAAAATTATTGATAAGAGAAATAAGACACAAATGTATGGAAATATACCCTGTATTCATAAATTAGAAGACTTTCTATTGTTAAGATATTAATACCACTAAAATGATCTATAGATTCAATATAATCCCTATCAAAATTGTAATGATGTATTTTGAAGAAATAGAAAAATCCATTCTAAAATTCATATGGAATCTCAAAAGACAAAGAATAGCCAAAATAATTTTTAAAAAGAACAAAGATGGAGTGCTCAGACTCACTGTTTTCAAAGCTTATACAAAGCTATACTAGTCAAAACAGTGTGGTACTGCCATAAAAACAAACATATAGACCAATGGGGTAGAATAGAGAATCTAGAAATAAATGCTTAAATGTATGCTCAAATTATTTTCTTCAAGGGTCCTAGACCATTCAACAGGAAAAGGAGAGTCTTCAACAAATAGTGTTGGGAAAACTGGACATTCACATGCAAAATATTGAAGTTTGGAACTTTATCTCACATCATAAACAAAAATTACAATACTTTTATAAGAAAAACGGAAAAATCCTCAGGAATATGGGTTTAGCGATGATTTCTTTGATCTGACACCAAAAGCACAAGCCACAAAAGAAAAAGAATGATAAATTGGACTTCATCAAAATTTCTTAAAATGTATGCATCAAAGGACATTATCGACAGAGTGAAAAGAGAATCCACAGAATGGGAGAAAATATTTACAAACCATATATCTGATAATGGATTAACATCTAAAATATATCACTCTTACAACTCAACAATAACAACAACAACAAAACCAATTAAAAATAGACAAAGGGTTTGAAAAGCCATGTCTCCAAAAAAGATATACAGATATTCACGGCCAATAAGTACATGAAAAGATGCCCAACATCACTAATCACTAGGGAAATGCAAATCAACTCCACAATGAGGTTCCAGTTACCATCCATTAAGATTGCATATGAAAAAGAGAAAGATTGCATTATAAGAAAAAAATGAAAGAAAGAAAGAACATGAGAAAGAAAGAAAGAAAAGAAACAAGTATTGGTAAGGATGTAGAGAAATTGGAATCCTTATGCATTGCTGGTGGGCGTGCAAAATTGTGTAGTCACTGTGGAAAACAGCATGGTAGTCCTCAAAAAATTCAGCATAGGATTATCATATGATCTAGTAGTTCCACTTCTGGGTATTTATGCAAAAAAATGGAAAGCAGGGGCTCAAACAGATATCTGTACACCTATGTTCATATAAGCATTACTCACAAAAGGCAAAAGGTGGAACGAGTCCAAATGTGCATCAGCGGATGAATAGATAAACAAAATGTGAATATATACATACAATGGATTATTATTCAACCTCAAAAAGAAATGAAATTCTGACATATGCTACAGCATAGATGAATGAACGAACCATGGAGACATTAGGCTAAGTGAATAAGCTAGTCACAAAAGGGTGAATCTTGTACAATTCCACTTATATGAGATGCCTAGAGCAATGAACTTCATAGAGACAGAAAGTAGAATTGTGGTTGCCAAAGTCTGTGATGAAGAGTGAATGGGAAGTTATTGTTTAAAGATACAGAGTTAGAGTTCAGAAAGATGAAAAAGTTCTAGAGAGAGTGGTAATCCTTGTACAACAATGAGTGTACTTTAATGCCTTTGAACCGTACATTTAAAATGGTGAAAATGGTAAATTTTGTTATGTATATTTTATAATAAAAAAATAAATTATAAAAACTGAATTCTATTCAAATTGATGCTTAATTTTTAAAAAATTACAAGTGATCTAAATTAAATAGACTTTAAATAAAAGAATGTTACAAGAGACAAGGACACTACATAATGATCAAGGAATCAATCCAAGAAGAATGTATAACAATTATAAATATATATGCACCCAACATAGGAGCATCTCAATACATAAGGAAACTGGTAACAACTATAAAAGAGGAAATCGACCATAACGCAATAATAGTGGGGAACTATAACACCTACCTCACTTACAACAATGGACAGATCATCCAGCCAGAAAATTAATAAGGAAACACAAGCTTTAAATGACACAATTAACCAGATAGATTTAATTGATATTTATAGGTCATTCCATCCAAAAAACAGCAGATTACACTTTCTTCTCAACTGTTCATGGAACATTCTCCAGGAAAGATCACATCTTGGGCCACAAATCAAGCCTCAGCAAATTAAAGAAAATTGAAATCATATCAAGCATCTTTTCTGACCACAACGCTATGAGAGTAGAAACGAATTACAGGGAAAAAACCGTAAAAGACACAAACACATGGAGGCTAAACAATTGGTTACTAAATAACCAAGAGATCACTGAAGAAATAAAAGAGGAGATCAAAAAATACCTAGAGACAAATTAAAACAAAAACACAATGATCGGGCTTCCCTGGTGGCACAGTGGTTGAGAGTCCGCCTGCCGATGCAGGGGACACGGGTTCATGCCCCGGTCCGGGAAGATCCCACATGCCGTGGAGCTTCTGGGCCCGTGAGCCATGGCCGCTGAGCCTGCGCATCTGGAATCTGTGCTCCGCAACAGGAGAGGACACAACAGTGAGAGGCCCGCGTACTGCAAAAAAAAAAAAAAAAATACAAAAAACCACAATGATCCAAAACCTATGGGATGCAGCCAAAGCAGTTCTAAGAGGGAAGTTTATAGCTATACAAGCCTACCTCAAGAAACAAGAAAAATCTCAGATAAACAATCTAACCTTACACCTAAAGGAACTAGAGAAAGAAGAACAAACAAAACCCAAAGTTAGCAGAAGCAAAGAAATCATAAAGATCAGAGCAGAAATAAATGAAATACAAACAAAGAAAACAGTAGCAAAGGTCAATAAAACTAAAACCTGATTCTTGGAGAAGTTAAATAAAATTGATAAACCATTAGCCAGACTCATCAAGAAAAAGAGGGAGAGGACTGAAATCAATAAAATTAGAAATGAAAAAGGAGAAGTTACAATGGACACTGCAGAAATACAAAGCATCCTAAGAGACTACTACAAGCAACTCTATGCCAATAAAACGAACAACCTGGAAGAAATGGACAAATTCTTAGAAAGGTATAACCTTCCAAGACTGAACCAGGAAGAAATAGAAAGTATGAACAGACCAATCACAAGTAATGAAATTGAAACTGTGATTAAAAATCTTCCAACAGACAAAAGTCCAGAACCAGATGGCTTCACAGGTGAATTCTATAAAACATTTAGAGAAGAGCTATAACCCATCCTTCTCAAACTCTTCCAACAAATTGCAGAGGGAGGAACACTCCCAAACTCATTCTATGAGGCCACCATCACGCTGATACCAAAACCAGACAAAGATACTACAAAAAAAGAAAATTACAGACCAATATCCTTGATGACTACAGATGCAAAGATCCTCAACAAAATACTAACAAACAGAATCCAACAACATATTAAAAGGATCATACACCATGATCAAGTGGGATTTATCCCAGGGATGCAAGGATTCTTCAATATATGCAAATCAATCAATGTGATACACCATATTAATAAACTGATGAATAAAAATCATACGATCATCTCAAAAGAGGCAGAAAAAGCTTTTGAAAAAATGCAACACCCATTTATGATAAAAACTCTCCAGGAAGTGGGCATAGAGGGAACCTACCTCAAAATAGTAAAGGCAATATATGACAAACCCACAGCAAACATCATTCTCAATGGTGAAAAACTGAAAGCATTTCCTCTAAGATCAGGGACAAGACAAGGATGTCCACTCTCACCACTATTATTCAACATAGTTTTGGAACTCCTAGCCACGGCAATCAGAGATGAAAAGGAAATAAAAGGAATTACAAATTGGAAAAGAAGAAGTAAAACTGTCACTGTTTGCAAATGACATGATACTATACATAGAGAATCCTAAAGATGCCACCAGAAAACTACTAGAGATAATCAATGAATTGGGTAAATTTGCATGATACAAAATTAATGCACAGAAATCTCTTGCATTCCTATACACTAATGATGAAAAATCTGAAAGAGAAATTAAGGAAACACTCCCATTTACCACTGCAACAAAAAGAATAAAATACCTAAGAATAAACTTACCTAGGGAGACAAAAGACCTGTATGCAGAAAACTGTAAGACACTGATGAAAGAAATTAAAGATGATACCAACAGATGGAGAGATATACCATGTTCTGGGAATGGAAGAATAAATACTGTGAAAATGACTATACTACCCAAAGCAATCTACAGATTCAGTGCAATCCCTATCAAATTACCAGTGGCATTTTTTTACAAAACTAGAAATCTTAAAATTTGTATGGAGACACAAAAGACCCCGAATAGCCAAAGCAGTCTTGAGGGAAAAAAATGGAGCTGGAGGAATCAGAATCCCTGAGTTCAGACTATACTACAAAGCTACAGTAATCAAGACAATATGGTACTGGCCAGAAACAGAAACATAGATCAATGGAACAAGATAGAAAGCCCAGAGATAAACCCACGCACCTATGGTCAACTAATTTATGACAAAGAAGCAAGGATATACAATGGAGAAAATACAGTCTCTTCAATAAGTGGTGCTGGGAAAACTGGACAGCTACATGTAAAAGAATGAAATTAGAACATTCCCTAACACCATACACAAAAATAAACTCAAAATGGTTTACAGACCTAAATGTAAGACCGGACACTATAAAACTCTTAGAGGAAAACCTAGGAAGAACACTCTTTGACATAAATCACAGCAAGATCTTTTTTGATCCACTTCCTAGAGTAATGGAAATAAAAACAAAAATAAACAGATGGGACCTAATGAAACCTCAAAGCTTTTGAACAGCAAAGGAAACCATAAACAAGATGAAAAGACAACCCTCAGAGTGGAAGAAAATATTTGCAAACGGATCAATGGACAAAGGATTAATCTCCAAAATATATAAACAGCTCATGCAGCTCAATATTAAGGAAACAAACAACCCAATCCAAAAATGCGCAGAAGACCTAAATAGACATTTCTCCAAAGAAGACATACAGATAGCCAAGAAGCACATGAAAGCTGCTCAAACATCACTAATTATTAGAGAAATGAAAATCAAAACTACCATGAGGTATCACCTCACACCAGTTAGAATGGGCTTCATCAGAAAATCTACAAACAACAAATGCTGGACAGGGTGTGGAGAAAAGGGAACCCTCTTGTACTGTTGGTGGGAATGTAAATTGATACAGCCACTATGGAAAACAGTATGGAGGTTCCTTAAAAAACTAAAAGTAAAATTACCATATGATCCAGCAATCCCACTAGTGGGCATATACCCAGAGAAAACCATAATTCAAAAGACACATGCACCTCAATGTTCATTGCAGCTCTATTTACAATGGCCAGGTCATGGAAGCAACCTAAATGCCCATCGACAGATGAATGGATAAAGAAATGTACATATATACAATGGAATATTACTCAGCCATAAAAAGGAACGAATTTGGGTCATTTGTTGAGACGTGGATGCATGTAGAGACTGTCATACAGAGTGAAGTAAGTCAGAAAGAGAAAAACAAATATCGTTTATTAATGCATATATGTGGAACCTAGAAAAATGGTACAGATGTACTGGTTTTCAGGGCAGAAATTGAGACGCAGATGTAGAGAACAAACGTACAGACGCCAAGGGGGGAAACCGGCAGGGGGATGGGGGTGGTGGTGTCATGTATTGGGAGATTGGGATTGACATGTATACACTGATGTGTATAAAATTGATGACTAATAAGAACCTGCTGTACAAAAAAATAAATTAAATTAAATTTTAAAATTTTTAAAAAGAGTAAACATGCATATAAAGAAACAAAAGTATTAAAGTTAAAAAAGTGGGAAATATATAGCAGATATTTTCGAACCAAAAGCAAGCCCCTTCATTAATGTTAATATCAAAATAAATCGTAAGGTAAAAAGCATTATTAGGAATAAATAAATTCACTACATGAGGCGCAAGTATACAACTCATCAGAAATAGGCAATATTGAGGAGACCTTCAAGATGGCGGAGGAGTAAGACGTGGAGATCACCTTCCTCCCCACAAATACATCAGAAATGCATCTACACGTGGAACAACTCCTACAGAACCACCACTGAACGCTGGCAGAAGACCTCAGACCTCCCAAAAGGCAGAAACTCCCCACGTACCTGGGTAGGGCCAAAGAAAAAAGAAAAAACAGAGACAAAAGAATAGGGACGGCACCCGCACCAGTGGGAGGGAGCTGCGAAGGAGGAAAAGTGTCCGCACACTAGGGAGCCCCTTCCCTGGTGCGGACGGGGGTGGCGGGGGGGAAGCTTCGGGGCCGCGGAGGAGAGCGCAGCCACAGCGGGGCGGAGGGCAAAGCGGGGAGATTCCCGCGCAGAGGACCGGTGCCCCGACCAGCACTCACCAGCCCGAGAGGCTCGTCTGCTCACCAGCCGGGGCGGGCCGGGGCTGGGAGCTGAGGCTCGGGCTTCGGACGTCGGATCCCAGGGAGAGGACTGGGGTTGGCTGCGTGAACAGAGTCTGAAGGGGGCTAGTGCGCCACAGTTAGCCGGGTGGGAGTCCGGGAAAAAGTCTGGAGCTGCCGAAGAGGCAAGAGACCATTGTTTCAGGGTGCACGAGGAAAGGGGATTCAGAGTACCCACTAAGCGAGCTCCAGAGACGGGCGCGAGCCCCGACTATCAACGTGGACCCCAGAGACGGGCATGAGACGCTAAGGCTGCTGCTGCCGCCACCAAGAAGCCTGTGTGCGAGCACAGGTCACTCCCCACACCTCCCGTCCTGGGAGCCTGTGCAGCCCGCCACGGCCAGGGTCCCGTGATCCAGGGACAACTTCCCCGGGAGAACGCACGGCGCGCCTCAGGCTGGTGCAACGCCATGCTGGCCTCTGCTGCTGCAGGCTCGCCCCACATCCGTACCCCTCCCTCCTCCCGGCCGGAGTGAGCCAGAGCCCCCTAATCAGCTGATAATTCAACCCCCTCCTGTCTGAGCGAAGAACAGATGCCCTCAGGCGACCTACACGCAGAGGCGGGTCCAAATCCAAAGCTGAACCCCAGGAGCTGTGGGAACAAAGAAGAGAAAGGGAAATCTCTCCCAGCAGCCTCAGGAGCAGCGGATTAAATCTACGCAGTCTACTTGATGTACCCTGCATCTGAGGAATACCTGAATACACAACAAATCCCAAAATTGAGGCGGTGGACTTTGGGAGCAACTGTAGACTTGGGGGTTTGCTTTCTGCATCTAATTTGTTTCTAGTTTTATGTTTATCTTAATTTAGTGTGTAGAGTTTATTATCATTGGTAGATTTGTTTATTGATTTGGTTGCTCTCTTCCTTTTTTTAAAAAAAATATATATAAAATGGTGAAAACGGTAAATTTTGTTAGGTATATTTATGATAAAAAATTAAATTATAAAAACTGAATTATATCCAAATTGATGCTTAATTTTTAAAAATTCACCAGTTACCTAGGTCCAAGGTCATACCATGTATACATC
>NW_006778055.1:843343-878529 GCF_000442215.2 Lipotes vexillifer | reverse complement strand
CCTGCTGATTTCAAGATTGTCCTACAAACTAATTTTAATCACACAATTCTCATTAAGTTCTGTTCTTGAAGAGTTACATTTCACTTTGCAGTTTGTACCTCTGATTATACAAGTCCACTGACAGTCACAAAGCTAACTTCTGTGTACACTCAGAAGACAGATGATGGTAAGGGAGCATATTGATGCCAAGGGTAGAGGTAAATACATGGCATTATGCACTGTATGGTCAGATACTGTAGAATAAATGCCGTTTGTCACTTGTTTCCTAGATTTTCAAAATCAGTCTTAAAACCATGACTGTCTATATCAAGTTAAGAAAATCAGTTTTTAAGTAGAGAAAGATAAATTTTTCTAATTTGGAGTCAGAGCACTGGTATGAGAAGAAATGAGGAATAGCCATACAAAGGCCTCCAGTGTGAACTGTGCAGTGCAATTAGGGTTTGACAGACTTGCACTTTCAGGGGAAAGTCACTACCCAGCAATGCTGTGTGGGCAAAAATCGGGTCATCAAATTTCCTTCGTTTCCTGAGAGTGTTCCAGAAGAATATTTATTTTCAGACTGTAACCCTGATCTGTCAGTTTCTAAAAGACTCAGCTGAAACTGTTTAAGGGAGAACCAGTAAACACTGTCAGCCATATTCCAGTAGCCTAGCTCAGAGAAAATAAAGGTCCACATATGTATTCACATACACATAAGAACACATCCATTCTATTTATTTTAAGCAAGCATTGGAAATATACTCAGTTTTTCATTCTTGGAACACTGACCCAGGAGTACCACAGCTACCTTTATGTAAATTCTTTTGGAAATGTACACTCTAACACCACAACTATCTAAAACAGTCTCACCAAATGGATAGATGATTTTCCCTGCTAAACTCAGAGCTGTGCTGACATAATCATAGTCACTTTCATCCTTTCCTTGGTGGGGACTAATACACAGAGTATTCCTCGCTACTCCTTTTGATAAAATAGCTGTTGACACAGATTGGCTGATTTCTCCACTTAGCCTAAAATTCCTCAAATTCTACGCACTGATGAAAGAATATGGACTCAATAGCTATTGAAATATATAAGATGTCTGCTTTTATTATCATCATTATCATCATCATCATCACCGTTACTATCACACATTATATATAAAATCGCCAAACATATTTAAAGAATAATGATGTGAACAATACAATTGCTAGCCAATACAATGCCTTTGTGTGATTAGAAAAAGCTCTGCTTCAGGCTGTGTGTCAAACTGAGGTCTTCCCCTGTGTATCATTTTTGGACACAGGTTGAAGGGGCAACGGCTACCTAGTTCATATTCTTCTCATGGAAGAAATCTAAATTTTCCCAAAGTTCGGGTTGAAACGCACAATGCCTCTTAAGACCTAGGTCTGGAACTGGCAACTTGTTACTTCCACACATTTCTTTTGGCCAAAGCAAGCCATGTGACCAAGTCCAGCCTCAGTGGGATGGAGATACGGAAGTACTCTCTTCTCAAGGAGGAACCCTTAAAAATTCTCAGTCATGTTTCAGTAGCCTAGCCCAGAGACAACAAACATCCTCATATACATTCACATATGGGGTGGGAAATATATTTGCCGAACAATATAGAATTTGTCATAGTCATAATCATGATATTTCTTTAATCATATTAAACATGAGTCTGATAATTCCAATATCTGCAATCTTTGTGGATCTGATACTGAAGTTTAATGTTTTTATCAACATTCATTTATGGTACTTTCTGTGTGTGTGTGTGTGTGTGTGTGTGTGTGTGTGTGTGTATTACTGTGATCTTATATGTCACACAAATTTAACTGGAGTAATTTTTGGACTTCAAAGTACAATCTTCCAGAGAGAATTAGATTTACTTCAGCTAAGTAACTGATGAAGTATTCAGCCACAGAACTTGTGGTTCCCATACATTTTAGAGGAAGAAGCAGTTTTCAGGAAAGACATAGACAAAGTAAAGGAGCCAAATATTAATCAGAGAAAACATATACTGGGTTGGCCAAAAAGTTTGTTTGGTATATCTACATCTATCTATCTATCTATCTATCCTATAAAAGATATGACTCCTCATTTGGGATCCCACATTCTTAGAAATCTTTTTATAAATGAACTGGGCAGAGAGCAGTAGAAAGGAATTTGGAGTGGTAACTAAGGCTTAATCTGGCCTTAAATTACCAGGATGTATTAGACCAGGAAGGTTACAACTCTAATGACCAATGACCAGCTCCCAAATCTCAGTGGCTTAATATAATACCGATCGAGTGCTGGCTTATGCAATAGTTTAACATGGGTGCTTGATAGGTGGCCTTTGACGGAATGATTCCAAATCCAGGTTCCTCCTTCTTATAGCACTGCTGCCACAGAGGACTTCAGGTTCTCCTGCTGTTTTTTTTTTTTTTTTCCTTCTTCTTCTGTCTGCCATAGGAAAGTGGAGGATCAAGAGATATTTTGTTGTGTTGGACCTGAAAGTGGTTGGTGTTCATCACTTTCATCCACATGGCCTCACCTGTTGCAAGGGAGGTCAGAAAAGGTAACTGTGAAGAAATGGAAATGGGTTTGGTAAACAACCAGACAGTATCTCTGATGCATGGAGTTCCAAGCAAAATACGTTGAATCTAAACATTTCCTATGACTAAATAACTCAAACACCACACGAGATGGCTCTGAGATTAATGGCTGCATATTAGTAGTAAAATAACAGGTTATAACGTAGGTTATAACATAATTTATATGTGGTAGCCACAGCTGATCGTGACAGTGGGAGGAGGGAGAGCATTTTATCTCCACACTCTCATACCCTCCTCACCTCCAACTAACAATAGGAACTCAAAGAAAAAACAAACCAGCGAAAGTATTACTATATCAGTAAACAGGAATGACATGGGACTGTTCAAACCACCTGATTTTTAACAGTGACACTGTGAGGTGGAGATAGTCTGGAGTCAAATCTGGCCCTCTGTGTTCTGCTTATAGTGAGTCACTTTGGCATGACAGTAGAGGTTTGGGAATGGTCTCCCCAGATTTCCGTGCGTGGGCATTAGTCTCTGGCTTTGCTGTGAGCTGACTAGCATCTGCTTCCAGTAGTGGATGCAGAATTCCTCAATTTATATTTGGGTTTCAACTCCAAACGTGAGGTAGTTCCCACAGAATACAATATTCCAGTATGTGGTCTCTGATCCATACGCTAGAAGTGGGATGATGCTGGTGATGAGCCCACAGAGGGAGGGATGGATAACCTTGCAGTGCTGATATGAGAACTTACAGAAATATTGAGTGGATTTTTAAAAACCACTGTGACCTTATTTGTACCCCTAGCATGTGAAGAGGGCTGTTTCTGGTACAGTTACAACTAGAAAAAATTACTGCTTCCTGTTACATGGAGAAGGAAATGGATCATCACACATATGCTCCAATTTTATCTTCAGAATGATGTAGCTGTGCACTTCAACAGTTTGCATGTTTGCCTGGCAGGGTTGTGATTCCCTCATAACTTCTGAGTCTTCTGAAGCGATACATTGATGTCTGCAGGGGCTGGCTTTCTTTTACTAGTGAGAAACTGACCTTGAACATTGTCATCAGCTGGCAAAGTAATGATCCCATTTCTTGTTGAAACAAGCTATCCATTTGCTTCAAAAATGTCTTTTGAAGAAGAGGGGGAAAAATGTTTTTAAAAAAAGCCCTGAATCAAGAAGGCTTGAGTTCACAAATAGCATAGTTTGTACCCTGCATGTTAGAGGTACTGTCTCATGCCAGTCCTTCTACCTTTGATTGTTTCAAAGGCTGCCAAGGCCATGTGGTAGAAGGAAGATGAGCCAACGGATCTCCTAGAATAAATCTGGCTGAGGTCAGTTTTTATTTGTATATCCTGCTTACCATTTCCCCAGTATTTCAGTTGTATTTTTCCATAGCAATTACGGGATAAGGATCTCTATTTCTATAGAACCAGCCTCTCATAACTCACCAAACTACTCACAACTCGATGGATGCTCAAGAGACTGCCCTGATTTATTATAATGAACCTCCTTGTCTCTGTCCTCTGAGACTTGTTGACATGAGTAGACATTGTAGATCACGTACAACTAGAAATTGGGCTCTAGAATTTGAGTTCTAGGCATCCTGAATTGAATTTTGAAAGTATTCCTAAGGCAGAGAGAAGAACTAGATGGGCTCTTAATCAAGCAAGAGAGATCCAGATCTCAAATTTTCAGAATGAGATGTCAGTGGGTGCTGCATAAAATAAGAGGATTGCTTCCTGGGAATGCAAAAACACCAGGACGTTTGGGGCTCCTCCTTATGCAAAAAGCCACCAAGATTTACTATGTAAACAATTCTAGTTGACTGTAAAACAGAAAAGCACTAACTGTATTCCAAGTTCTCTGTTCTCCATGCCACGGAGATGAAGCTCAGTGGTTGAATCAGCCCCAAGTGAGGGCCAAGTGAAAGGGAATCCTATGCAGGATTTATAAGAGAAAAGCGATTGAATAGGCCAGCATGTGTGCACTCAAGGAATTAGTCCCCAGAGAAGACCACATGAAAGGGAATCCTACACTGGATTCCTAAGAAGAGCATACACTAAGTGGCCACCTTATGTGCACTCAAGGAATCACAGGTGAGAAAAGGCATGGTGAAAGGGCATCTGATGCAGGATTCCTAAGATTTAGGGGTAGGAAGATGTCTGCACGTATGTTCTTTGGGAGAACGTTTAAGGCCAACTGAATGGGATCCTAACCTAGATTCCTAAGAAGTAAGCATTCCTAAGAAGTATCCTATATGTTGGCACTCAGGGATACAGCCCCAAGAGAGCGTCAAGTGAAAGATCTAGGTTGGGTTTCTAAAAGGCAAGGGTGGGGAAAAAGAGAGAATATGAGAGTAGGAGCTCTCTTTGTCTGTTATCAATTAATGAAAAGAATTTGTCCAAATGATATATAGAGAAATGAGGTCCAAAATAAATTTCTTATTTTTTTAAGCACAGTTGATATATAATATTATATGTTACAGGCCTACAATATAGTGATTCACAATTTTTAAAGGTTATACTCCATTTATAGTTATTATAAAATATTGGCTATATTCCCCATGTTGTATAATATATCCTTGTAGCTTAGTTTATACCTAATAGCTTGTACCTCTTAATCCCCTACCCCTATATTGCCCCTCCACCCTTCCCTCACCCCACTGGTATCCACTAGTTTGTTCTCTATGAATTTGCTTCTCTTTTGTTATATTCACCATTTGTAGTTTTTAGATTCCACATATATGGGATATCATACAGTATGTGTCTTTCTCTGTCTGACTTATTTCACTCAGCATAAAGCCCTCCAAGTCCATCCATGTTGCTGCAAATGGCAACATTTCATTCTTTTTTATGGCTGAGTAGTATTCCATTGTCTCTATATACCACATCTTCTTTATCCTTTCATCTGTTGATGGACACTTAGGTTGCTTCCATATCTTGGCAATTGTAAATAATGCTGCTATGACCATACTACCCAAGGCAATCTACAGATTCAGTGCAATCCCTATCAAAATACCAATGGCATTTTTCACAGAACTAGAACAAATAATTTAAAAATTTATATGGAAACACAAAAGACCCTGAAGAGCCAAACAATCTTGAGAAAGAAAAACAGAGCTGGAGGAATTATGCTCCCTGACTTAAGACTATATTACAAAGCTACATTAATCAAAACAGTATGGTACTGGCACAAAAACAGATCAATGGAACAGAATAGAGAGCCCAGATATAAACCCACGCACCTATGGTCAATTAATCTACAATAAAGAAGGCAAGAATATACAATGGATAAAAGACAGTCTCTTCAATAAGTGGTGCTGGGAAAACTGGACAGTTACATGTAAATGAATGAATTCAGAACATTCTCTAACATGATATACAAAAATACACTTGAAATGGATTAAAGATGTAAATGTAAGACCAGAAACCATAAAACTCCTAGAGGAAAACATAGGCAGAACACTCTCTGACATAAATTATAGCAATAGTTTTTTGGATCTGACTCCTAAAGGAAATGTGATAAAAGCTAAAATAAACAAATGGGAACTAATTAAACTCAAAAGCTTTTGCACAGCAAAGGAAACCATCAGCAACACCAAAAGACAACCTACAGAATGGGAGAAAATATTTGCAAATGATATGACTTATAATGGGTTAATATACAACATATATAAATAGCTCATACAACTCAACATCAGAAAACCAAACAACCTGATTTTAAAATGGGCAGAAGGACTGAATAGAGATTTTTCCAAAGAGGAAGTGTGGGTGGCCAACGGGCACATGAAAAGATGCTCCACATCACTAATCATCAGGGAAATGCAAATCAAAACCACAATGAGATATGACCTCACACCTGTTAGAATGGCTATCAACAAAAAAAACACAAATAAGGAATGTTGGTGAGAATATGGAGAAAAGGGAACCCTCGTACACTACTGGTGGGAATGTAAATTGGTGCAGCCACTGTGGAAAACGGTATGGAGGTTTCTCAAAAAACTAGAAGTAGAACTACCATATGATCCAGCATCCCAAAAAACCAAAAACACTAATTTGAAAAGATACATGCACCCCAATAAATTTCTTATTTCGAAAGCTAGTTTGCTGGTCAGAAACCAATGGGATTCCTAGAATTTTAACTGGAACTACATACACCACAAAACAACTTTTTGGTACCATAGTGCCTGACAATAAGTTCTTTCTTTGTCCATATTCCTTCCATCTTTGTGCAAGATTATTCTATATCAGAATATCCTGATTTATACATCTTTGTTTATAATTTTTAAGGTTAATTTTCTATGACACTCCTTAGTTCCTGTTGCTTTAAAAATTGGCTAGAGGGGGACTTCCCCGGTGGTCCAGTGGTTAAGAATCTGCCTTCCAGTGCAGGGGATGTGGGTTCGATCCCTGGTTGGGGAACTAAGATCCCACATGCTGTGGGGCAACTAAGCCCATGTGCCACAACTACTGAGCCTGCGTGCGCTAAAGCCCGTGTGCCACAGCTAGAGAGCCTGCAGGCTGCAACTACTGAGCCCATGTGCTCTGGAGTCCGCACGCCACAATTAGGGAGCACACGCGCTCTGGAGCCTGCATGCCACAACTAGAGAGAAGCTCACATGCCGCAACAAAGAGCCCGTGCGTGCGCCACAACTAACACCCAATTCAGCCAAATAAATAAAATAAAATAAAATAGAAAATTGGCTAGATATATAAATGTATTATAAAGATCATCCTTGTGTTTTCAATGCATTTCCAATGAGACCTCTAGGTTTCAAAGCTGACTGACATGGTATAGATCCCAGCTCCACTACACACTGTGCTGTTTGGGGGAGGGTTTTTAATGTCACTAAGCCCCTATTGGTAAACTAAGAACAATAATATAGCCCACTTTATAGCACTGTTATGATGAATAAGGACATTATGTAAAGGAGACTGGTGCATAATAAATGCTGAATAACTGTTAGAAATGATGATGATAATGATGATGATGATAATGACAATTACTAAGTCATTGTCATAGTAATGGGGAGGGGAGGGGAGGCTGATGTCACACCATGAAGGGCCTGGGAGTTCAGACTAAAAGGTTTTATTTAGATATAATGTGCAGTTAGATACTATAGATGGAAACATATAAAGTCACTGTGATATTTCGAGTCCAGGAGAGGATAACACCATGGGCAACAATGGGTAATCAGAAAGATGAATCATGGCCTGGCCAGTGAGTGCCATGGGTGTTGTCCATTCACTGGGATCATGACATAATATAGATAATACTTAAGCAACAACGGGCCTGGTGCTTTCATAATCAACCAAGTGTCACTGGATCTCACTCCTTGTATTTTCCACTGAGGTCCATCACAGAGAACTGCTTAAAATGTATATTCATAACAGCAATGAACACTAGGAATTTTGCAATTCACGGAATGGGTAAATAACTGTAGCTGTCTCGTATTATTCAGATAACTAATTTAAGAGAATACCCTGTGTTTCCAGGCTCTTTGATCTGAAGGGGTAGCACCCAGCCAGTAATCTAGTCCTTTAACAATAATCGTCTTGTCTTGATAATTACCAGCCAGTTCAGTACAGTGATGTTCTTCAGCCTTTGTAGCCACTGGAAAATAAAGGTCCTTTTTGTGGGATGCAAGCATTTGATTCTGGCTTTTGCTTAAAAGGATTCTGTATACTAAACTCAACCTGTAGACCTCTGAACTGCCCTCTTCTCTGGCCTGGGTGTGTGAGTCCCCAGTTGACTTCTGTCTCTGCGCTCAAATATCCCTCTGACTAACCTCATTACTCCACCTCTAATCCACTGGTTATAGATTCCATAAGAACCCATTTTGGCCCCTATTCCAGTTCTCTGTCATCTCCTATTCTAAGCCTCAACTCTAGCCTTCCATGCAGTCTCCCATCCAGAGATTCCCAGCATCTCATTTAGGACATCAGCTTGATTGCTATCCCTCCTTCAATACTTCTAATACAAAGCTTCTTCTCTGACATAAACATAAGACAGTAAATAGGGTTGACATGTATATCCCAGAATATGTAACTCCGTAGTGCATTCCATAGTGAAGGGGAGAGAGGCTGGTACATGAGGAAGGGGAGATGGAGGTTGCTGCAGCTTATATGGAATCCATCCATCAAACAGCATGCCTAGTTACTGTTCCACGCAGCTGAGACTGGGTGTTAACCAAAAGTAACTCAGAAGAGGTTGTGAAGTATACTCTATTGAAAAATTACAAAAGTGCATGTAGTATGTATGTAACTTATTATAGAACGGCATTCAGAGATTTGGGAGTCCAATATGAGTAGGAAAGGAAGGAAATGAGAGGAAAATGAGAATGATTCACCACTGCTTTGGAATTTGATACACAGCATTCAGGATTAATTCCTACCATGTGTATTTTGTATATGGAGTTTTACTACTGAAGATGGGACAAAAGGGCTTTTAATGAAGTCATTAGGAATTTCAACATTACGTTCTCTCTCTCTGCCTCTCTCCTCAGCTGGATCAGCAAGTGAATAAATTCTCTTACCATTTATCTTTTGTTAAACCAGGCAACAACTTTGAAACGTGATATTCATAGCCTTCCTTAACAAAAAGGAAGTGACAAAGTGTTGAGCAAAAACACTTTTGAAGGGAGAGATGCAAAATGGCTTTCACTAATAACTTGTGTTTTTTCTTAATTATGCTGACATAAGCAAAGCCACACTTGAAATGTTTGTCTGAAGCTGGGAAAAGAACAAGGCAAGATTATCTGCAAAGATATTTGTGTAGTAACTGCCATTGAGCTCTTTGCTGTTGACATTTATTGTAAGACTGAGATAAAACGGCTTCACAATGGGAATAAATGGAGTCAAGTTGCTTTAGGTCCACTTGGCCATATGACTAACATGACCCCATGCACGTGGTGTTTAATGATTTCTGTACCCCCACTACCAAAACTTCTCCTCGGCTAGCAGTTGTCATGGTGACCATCAAAATTCTCTCCAAGCACACTTCAACACATGACACATGATATGTATAGTTTCTTCGTCCCCATGTGTAGCTCCTTGGAGGTGTCTAGACTTTGGGTTAAGCCGTGTGCTAAAGACTAAGAAATGACCTCCCCTCCCAGATTTGTCATGCTTGGTTCTGAGACTGTAACTGCTGGGGAAAATGTAGTTTTTCTCACTTATTAAAAGGAGCAAGTCTTGAGATCTGATTTTAGATTGCACCTCTGGCTGATGGTGTGATACCTTTCTGTTGTGATTTAATTTCCTCTTTGGATGGAATATGAAGTATGATTTTTTTTTTTTTTTTTTTCGGTACGCGGGCCTCTCACTGTTGTGGCCTCTCCCGTTGCGGAGCACAGGCTCTGGACGCGCAGGCTCAGCAGCCATGGCTCACGGGCCCAGCCACTCTGTGGCATGTGGGATCTTCCCGGACCGGGGCACGAACCTGTGTCCCCTGCATCGGCAGGCGGACTCTCTACCATTGCGCCACCAGGGAAGCCCTGATTTTTTTTAAATTCATTCCAATTCAAAACACCATTCATCCTTGTTTTGGAAGGAACAAAGGATGATTTCTTGTGCTGAGGCTGAGCAGGGTGAGCAAGTGCTTCCACGACACTGCTTTGTCCACCAGCAGTGCTCCCTATTGCCCTTAAAAATAAGCATTTGACAGGGCATTCCAACCCTCAGAGTCTATTACCATGAAAGCTGAACAAAACACTTGAGAGACTGAGTCATACCATACTCCCTTTATAAAGCCAGTCAGTCAAAAGTGGAAACTGTGCTTGGGGCCCAGAACTAATGAAAGAGAGTGGAGTGAGAGTCAGAAAGTTCAGCAGGAGAGCCGTCTCTTCTCTTGCTTCATCTTCCCTAGTTAATTTTAGTTCATTTTATTTTATTTATTACTTGGGTTTCTACTAATCTCTTGACTCTCTCCATCAGTGACCATCAGCCCCTCTTTATTCGTTGGTACGTTTGCCTTTTGACACCAGAGTGAATGGGTTTGGTCTTTTACTCACTGTTTGCCTTGTTCTTTGACACTACGTGCACACCTACTACCTAACTGTCCACCAGACTTCTGGCTTCTTCTTTCATCCTCTCTTTGGTTCACATGTGTATCTGGACCACAGAAATTCTAGCTTTCCTTCCTAACTACCTTGCACTGAGTCACATCCTAACTTCTTAGCCCAGGCCATTCTCAGTAAATAAATCTCAGGACAAAATCAACTGCTCTTAGTATCCTCATCTTTTCTAACCCTTTTCTCTCTCATTCTACCCTGGTCCTCCCCATCTCCAGCCACATATTTGTACGTAAAGGTTTTAAAAAGAGTCAAAGAAATCATAGAATAAAAACCTACATCTCTGCAATAGCATGGACTCCTGTAAATGGGGAGAGGCTTCCCTTCCCTGAAGTTAGGGTAAGAGGATTAAGAACTGATTAAATGTATATACCTTAAAATTATCTTAGATGGAATTTACCACTAATAATATGCTAAATAAACAAATTGAGAAGTTCCTCAAAAGTAGGCAAACTGCCTTTCATCATGGATATTATTATGTGAATTCTAGAAGATCAATAAGAAATTGAGCTGAATTCAGCTGTATAAATCATGAGATATTGAATAGTTTAGTGAAATGTTACAGATATATTATCAAATTTTCTTTCAATTTCTCTCCCTTGCTTTTTCTTTGGAGAATGTTGGCTTAAAAGGCAAAATGTAATTACTCCTTAGCATTTAAAATAATTTCTTTGAGAACAATTTATAGGATGGACAATCAATATGATAGTTTCTAAATACATGTAACATTTATGCCCCAAAGTTATGCATATGAAAGATATACATAGATTCAGGAATGGTTTAGGTACACTGCAAATCACATATATAATGGGGAAATTGAGGATACCAACATATCATTATTTTTGAGAATAATAGTATGGACAGGGCTATCATGCTCTTAAAATCTGGCCCCTGCAGAAAACCACTGGGGCCAGATGGACTACAGACAAATTTAATTTAGCATTTTCTTGTCTGTTTTGGTTATCTGTTGCTGTGTAACCAACTGGTCCAACTTAGTGGCTTATAAAACAATGTTTTACTATTTCTCACTGTTTTGTGAATGACTGGGACTCAGCCGGACAATTTTTTTTTTTTAAGTTTTCCTTATTTATTGCAATTCACTCACACAATAGAACCCTTTTATTCAATATGAATGCCTCCAAAAGTTGGTCGGTTGATTGAAAAAATTTTTTAAATGGGTAAACCATCTTGTATATATATTTTTTAACATCTTAATTGGAGTATAATTGCTTTACAATGGTGTGTTAGTTTCTGCTTTATAACAAAGTGAATCACTTATACATAGACATATGTTCCCATATGTCTTCCCTCTTGTGTCTCCCTCCCTCCCACCCTCCCTATCCCACCCCTCTAGGTGGTCACAAAGCCCCGAGCTGATCTCCCTGTGCTATGCAGCTGCTTCCCAATAGCTATCTATTTTACGTTTGGTAGTGTATATATGTCCATGCCACTCTCTCACTTTGTCACAGCTTACCCTTCCACCTCCCCGTATCCTCAAGTCCATTCTCTAGTAGGTCTGTGTCTTTATTCCTCTCTTACCCCAGGCTCTTCATGACCTTTTTATCTTTTTTTTTCTTAGATTCCATAAATATGTGTTAGCATACGGTATTTGTTTTTCTCTTTCTGACTTACTTCACTCTGTATGACAGACTCTAGGTCCATCCACCTCACTACAAATAATTCAATTTCGTTTCTTTTTATGGCTGAGTAATATTCCATTGTATATATGTGCCACATCTTCTTTATCCATTCATCTGTTGATGGACACTTAGGTTGCTTCCATGTCCTGGCTATTGTAAATAGAGCTGCAATGAACATATTGGTACATGACTCTTTTTGAATTATGGTTTGCTCAGGGTATATGCCCAGTAGTAGGATTGCTGGGTCGTATAGTAGTTCTGTTTGTAGTTTTTTAAGGAACTTGCATACTGTTCTCCATAGTGTCTGTATCAATTTACATTCCCACCAACAGTGCAAGAGTGCTCCCTTTTCTCCACACCCTCTCCAGCATTTATTGTTTCTAGAGTTTTTGATGATGGCCATTCTGACTGGAGTGAGATGATATCTCACAGTAGTTCTGATTGGCATTTCTCTAATGATTAATGATGTTGAGCATTCTTTCATATGTTTGTTGGCAATCTGTATATTTTCTTTGGACAAATGTCTATTTAGGTCTTCTGCCCATTTTTGGATTGGGTTGTTTGTTTTTTTGTTATTGAGCTGCTTGTAAATTTTGGGGATTAAACCTTTGTCAGTTGCTTCATTTGCAAATATTTTCTCCCCTTCTGAGGGTTGTCTTTTGGTCTTGTTTATGGTTTCCTTTGCTGTGCAAAAGCTTTTAAGTTTCATTAGGAATCCAAATCAGAAAAGAAGAAGCAAAGCTGTCACTGTTTGCAGACAACATGATACTATACATAGAGAATCCTAAAGATGCTACCAGAAAACTACTAGAGCTAATCAATGAATTTGGTAAAGTAGCAGGATACAAAATTAATGCACAGAAATCTCTGGCATTCCTATACACTAATGATGAAAACTCTGAAAGTGAAATTAAGAAAACACTCCCATTTACTGTTGTAACAAAAAGAATAAAATATCTAGGCATAAACCTACCTAAGGGGACAAAAGACCTGTATGCAGAAAATTATAAGACACTGATGAAAGAAATTAAAGATGAGACACATAGATGGAGAGATATACCATGTTCTTGGATTGGAAGAATCAACATTGTGAAAATGACTCTACTACCCAAAGCAATCTACAGATTCAATGCAATCCCTATCAAACTACCAATGGCATTTTTCACAGAACTAGAACAGAAAATTTCACAATTTGTATGGAAACACAAAAGACCCCGAATAGCCAAAGAAATCTTGAGAATGAGAAATGGAGCTGGAGGAATCAGGCTCCCTGACTTCAGACTATACTACAAAGCTACAGTAATCAAGACAGTATGGTACTGGCACAAAAACAGAAAGATAGATCAATGGAACAGGATAGAAGGCCCAGAGATAAACCCACACATATATGGTCACCTTATCTTTGATAAAGGAGGCAGGAACGTACAGTGGAGAAAGGACAGCCTCTTCAATAAGTGGTGCTAGGAAAACTGGACAGGTACATGTAAAAGTATGAGATTAGATCACTCCCTAACACCATACACAAAAATAAGCTCAAAATGGATTAAAGACCTAAATGTAAGGCCAGAAACTATCAAACTCTTAGAGGAAAACATAGGCAGAACACTCTATGACATAAATCACAGAAAGAACCTTTTTGACTCACCTCCTAGAGAAATGGACAATTCTTTTGCTGGTCTCACTTGAAACCTCTTGTGCTGCTTCAGCCAGATTGTGGCTTGGAACATCCATGATGTTTCCCTCACAGGTCCAGCTCCTGGAAGGCTGGGGTCTGCTGAGATAACAGGATGACTGGGTCTCTCTCTCTCTCTTCCCTCTCTCTGCAGTCACAGGGCCTCTACCTCTCCACATGGCTTTTCTACACATTATTTCCATATGGAACCTCCCGCAGGACTCCTTCTCAGGGTTGCATGAGCACAAAAGCAGAAGCTTCTAGTAGCTTTCAAGTCTTATGCCCAGAAGTGGAATAGTATCACTTCTGCCACATTCTGTTGAGTGAAACAAGAAACTGGCCCAGCCCTGATTCAAAGGGAGAAGAAGGAAGAAGAGGACCAAGGGTGTGAATTCATTGGGGACAGTCAATATCACAGACTACGTCAATGTCCTTGTTTAATCTCTGAGGACTGGCAATGCTGACTCATCTATATTCTCTTCTTTGGAGGACTCATCCACTTCCATAACTTATCTAACACCTCATGGGGATGAATCTCAGTCCTTTAACCAGATCTCTCCAGTAATATATTACCAACTCTCTGTAATTAGCAGCTAACGCTGATTGAATACCAAGTGTGGGCTAGGTTTTTCATATAACTATTTCTAATTTATTGAATGCACTGTATTTAAAAATTTAGAAAACTGAGGCTCACAGAACCTCAGTTTATAAAAGGCATATGGCTAATAAGGGGCAGAACTATGACTGAAACCCAGGGATATCTTTGTATAAAGTTCTGGCATGTTCTTCCAAGGTTCCACACTGTTGTCTCTCTTTGTGTCTCTGTCTCTCTGTCTCTGTTTCTCTGTGTCTGTCTGTCTCTGTTTCTCTCTTTCTCAGTTCCAGGACAAAATAAGAATCTACCTCTTTTACTTAATTTCCAAAAAAATAGGAGTAGGGTAGTCTCTTTTCCAAACCCATCTTTTTTTGACCAAGAAACAGAGGTTTGCCCTGAGGTCAGACTGGTGTGCATTATATAACTTGTTTTTTGGAAGAAAAAATAACCCTGGTTCCAGGAGAAGGGCAATTTGTGTATCTGGTTATTTTTGAATAGGATTTTTTTCTCAGAATAAAGTGAATTTTTGGCTAAGCTCTTTTGTTTCCTCCATTTGTGTGTGTGTGTGTGTGTGTGTGTGTGTGTGTGTATTCAGGAAGTGAAGGCCAGAGCTACTGGTCCTTTGTTGACTTTATTTCTGTGAGTTCACAGTATTTAAAATTATGGGGCATGTTTTCTTCTAGTCCTTTGATTAAAGACTTCAAGTCAAAAATATTTCAGGAGACAGTACATTGATAATTCATTTCCCAGGCAGAGGGGAGCAAGTCACAATGAAGAGATTAGCCTTACACTGCAAAGTCAGCCTGTTGAGAGACAATTTTCCCTGGGACTCTCATGTGTGTGGATATCTTGTGAGCAAAGGGACTGCATTTCTTCAAGGATGCTTGTATAGTGACCAGCCTTGCAAGACAGATGTAGTGTCTTCCATTGGATCAAAGGAGAGGTTTACTTTCCACTATAATAATGACAAAGTCTTTATCTAGACCAAAGGAAGGGCATGCTTACTGCCTATTATAAAAAGATTCAGGTTCACTAAGCTTACAGTTGGGACTAATCTGTGCTGCCCTTGTGGAATTTTAGGCAAGGAAAACTGACACAAATATGGTGATGATTATGCTGTTTATAGTGCTGTGAGTAATAAAGTTATTATTTATCCCTAACCCAGGAATCTTATGCTTTATGCCAGTGTCTATGAAATAAAAATAGGCTAGCTTATTAGTTTATAAACAATGTAAATCTGAGATCCTTTGCAGTTATTGACACAGCTGCAATGGAAACTACAGTCCAAAGCTCAAATATAAGCATATTTGTGATTCTAAATCACTTTCACTTTAGGGTATTCCCGCTGTGGTTCAAAGTAATTTTTTTTTTTTTTTTTTTTCTTGCGTTATGCGGGCCTCTCACTGTTGTGGCCTCTCCCATTTGCGGAGCACAGGCTCCGGACGCGCAGGCTCAGTGGCCATGGCTCACGGGCCCAGCCGCTCCGCGGCATGTGGGATCTTCCCGAAACGGGGCACGAACCCGCGTCTCCTGCATCGGCAGGCGGACTCTCAAGCACTGCGCCACCAGGGAAGCCCCAAAGTAATTTTTATTGCTAACCAAGAGCTCAAAATCTATGTCTTATATGTTATTCTATTACATATTTACATATGACAGTGTTGAACTGTTACCTCATTCAAATTGTTAAACTGAAAATAAAGGATAAGGTATAATTTGAGTGATAAATTTCCTGAGAAAAGTTAAATTATTCTATGTCTAGGCTATAATATGTTTATCTTGATATCTAGGAATGAATGATTCAAGGGCATAGATAGAAGGGCAATTAACAAAACGAAAGTCAATGGACATAAAGTACTTATACATTTAACTTCGATAAATTCAATTTTATCTTTTTAGGAGAGAGATGAAAGGATTAATAGTAAGATAGTGAGGATGAGTTGAGAGGGGGAAAGAGAGAGAGAATAAGAGACAGGGAGAGAATAAAAGTTCAAATAATGTGGGCAATTCAGTCCACCATTCCAATTAGTGAACATGCAGCCTACAGAGAATATAAAGTGAGAAACCTGAATTGGCTCTTGCTGTTACTTTGGCTGGTCCACTTACGGCATGCCTCCCATAAAGTGAATAGCTATCTGTATTGAGTGTGATTCTAGTGTTTAAAGATATATATTTTTCATATAATATGTCTTTTGAAAGCAAGCCATGCACTTTATCTGGTGCTAAACTAAAGAAGCAGCAACCTGCTCCCATGTTTTGGAAAAATCATATGTTGAACTTTTAGGTAATACTTTGGCCCCTAATGTGTTACCTTATGAAGGATTTTTCAAGCATCATTTTGACTTAAAACAATGATGTTCCTTCCTAACTCTCCAAATCCTTCCTCCTTAGCATAATGTATGGATCCGTGACTATATCCATCAGAAATCAGCCAATAGAAGAGATGCCCCCCTACCCATCTCAAGTGGAAAGTGGTTTAATATAGAGAATTAGAGTAATAATCATCGAAAGTGCTGGAGAAGTAAAATTCAAAGAAATAACACTCCTGGCTTTCAGGAAATCTGGAAATATAAGAATCAAGTGGAAGCCACTGATGATAATCTAAGCTGCCAGTAGGACTAAAGCAAAGGACTAACAGGACCTCACTCTAAGTCTAATGCAAACTCATGTTTACAATTTCCCAAGAGTCTCTTTTTAATGTGCTGGGCAATAATGGCTTCTACTTCACTTCTGTCTTTCAAATAGCATGTGGATTCTTCTTACTGGCAAAATGTAACCCTGAACTCTGTTGTCAGTGAAGTCTCAGAAATATAGCTTTGAAGTTTCCCCCTGTGATGTAGAATCAAGCATAAATCAGGGTATGGATTATGCTGATCTGACACAGATAATCTGATACAGTCTACTCCTTTGACAATTCAATATGCACACACCCATTTTGCCCATATTTAACTTTCAAATGACAAAAATAGCAACAGATCCTGCTTTCCCATAACATGATGTGACTATATCTGATGTAAAGAAAATGCTTTCCCCTCCTATCCCCAAAATGGAACACTAACTCCCAATAAACTTTGTCCATTACTGGGCGATATTTTTTCCTCTTCTACCTCAGTCACAAACTCCCTTTGATATTTAAAAATTTTAAGCTAAAATGATGTTTACCTACAATGAATTATAGAAAATAGTAGGCAAAGAGAAGATCAGAAACATAAATTGGTATATATATTTAAAAAGCAAACAGAGTAAAACTTGCTTACATTCTAAAGTCTTGATTACTGTAACTGGTCACAGTGTCATAGTTGGCATTTATAATGTTATTCTTCCTTAGTCAATATCTCCTTTGCTCTCACACTGGTCATATTTGTTTAACTGGAGACGTGACTCAGAACCTTTATTCCTAAAGGGTTAGAATCCTTAGAGTTCTACCTGCATTGGGTTGCTATACCTTCCATTAAGTTTTACCACTAGATTCAGAATTGCAAAGAAGAATCATTTGAATTCCACACTCAATACATATCCACCTTGATCCAACTGTGTAGCAGCCACCGTTTCCTCTTAATAATCAGGATCAACTAACAGAACCAACAGAGAAATCTTTCTGTCTTTCCATTAACTGGAATGCTGAATCCTAAATAGGACAGTGGCAATTTCAGCTTTCATTTTACTAGAAGAATTCTTGTGACCCTAGTGGAAGTATTCCTTTTAGGAGGGGGAACTAACACTCTAAACCAGGGAAGTACAAAGTTACTGTGGCAGGAAGCCACATTTTTATTCATGTCTTATCACTGGTAATAGTGAGAGAGGGCACTTCCATTTCTACCTCTTGGTACATCACCTTGGGAATTCTGGCTGTGAAACAATTGGCATCCTATACTGGTCATTGGTTCAGAGCACATACTGAGCCTTTAAGTGCAGATACCCAACTCAAAATGTGTTGTCATCCAAGGGCACCATACTGAGGCTTCAATAGGCTCTTCACAGTTTAGCTTGTTTCTGTGTGTTGTGAAACATGGTAAAATCAATGAATGACAGGACAAAATTCCTTTACTTCCTTTGCTGTGAAATAGATTTTACAATGTGTGTGTGGATACCATGTTGATGAATGAGGGATTCTGTACATCCATTGATGGTGGTAATGGTAGAAGGACAAATCACTGCTCCCTAAATGATGTAAGGAATTAATTATAATCAACTTGCCACCAGGTAGGTCATTGTCTTCTCCCTCAAAATAGTGCTATGCTGGATTCTGGGCATTTGTCTTTGCTGTTAGCAGGTTGCACATTTAGATGTCGGAGTAAATAATAGAAAAACTGAGAATTGATGACTCATTTAAAGTAAATGGAGAGTCAGGCAGGAAAAGCCTTTTTCTCATACTTGGGTCTCCTCAAAGCTATATTATTTATTTATTTATCTATCTATCTATCTATCTATCTATCTATTTATTTATTTATTTATGGATGCATTGGGTCTTCATTGCTGCGCACGGGCTTTTCTCTAGTTGTGGCGAGCAGGGCCTACTCTTCATTGCAGTGCGTGGGCTTCTCACTGCGGTGGCTTCTCTTGCTGTGGAGCATGGGCTCTAGGCATGCGGGCTTCAGTAGTTGTGGCTCGTGGGCTCTAGAGTGCAGGCTTAGTAGTTGTGGTGCATGGGCTTAGTTGTTCCACGGCATGTGGGATCTGCCCGGACCAGGGCTTGAACCCATGTCCCCTGCATTGGCAGGTGGATTCTCAACCACTGCACCACCAGGGAAGCCCAAACCTATATTATTTCTCATATTTATATAAAGCTCTGTCTCCACCAAATATGAAAATCTGTAAAAAAAAATATTTGCATCTTCTTTCCCATTCACACCTCCCTGGTTCCCCAGGAAATTGGCAGACAAAAATCCCCTTTACACTTGTACAGGCAAATCATTCTATGTGAGGTCAAATGGCTGGATCACATACCATCTTCTGGATTTCTCATATTGAAGGCCAGAAACTTGCCTCAAAATAGAAAATTTGAAACATGTCTCAAAATAGATTTTTTTAATTATATGTTTCAAGTGTACAGCATTATAGCTCAACAACTGTAAAAATAGACAAATTTCCATGACTACAACATTGGTATTGCCAAAATAATTTTAAGAATAGTAATATCAAACAACTCCATGGCGCTTAAACTGCTGTAAATTCTTTACGCACAATGACTAATTTAATCCTCCTGACACCCTGAGCGAGGTAGGTACTAAGTAATTCTCATTTTACAGACAGAGAAACTAAAGTACAGTGGTTAAGTCACTTGTCAAAGGTCACACAGTTACAATCTCGTGAAGTCAGATTCACACTCAAGCATTTTGGTTTCAGAGTGCATGCTTCTATCCTGTTAGTTATATGTCTTATGCTCAGCCCACACTGGCACTTTTTGGTAAACTCATTTTGAACTTTCATAATTAATCTGCCTCCTAGTTTGCTGTTGAATCTGTCAAAAAAAAAATCAGTACATAGACTGAAAACTGGCATTTTTAGAAGAGGTTTAATAAATCCATATTTTATATTTTATCCTAATTTAAATCTTGAACTTTTTTTTTTTTTTTTTTTACTTTAGACATTGCTGTCTTATTGTTTGGATCATCACTGCAGCTGCCAATAAAACCTCTGATTTTATTTTAGCAGTACTCAAGTTCCTTATAAATCAATTCATAAGATAATAGTCTCAAGTAGAATTGTTATTTATATGCTCAAAGCCCCGATTTATCTAAAGATTTATTCCTTCACTTAAAAAATTAAGCCTTGTGCTATTTTAATAGCACAGTGAAGATTCCACTACACATTCTTCACCAATCTCTGAGCCTGGGTATCTAAAAATGTTTGTGATAATTAAACTGATGAAAATAAAAGCATTTCAATATCACTGATTTCATAAGTGAGCCCTGATTTGTTAGAGTTTTGGTGTTGAGAACTGTTTGAACTTGAAATATTAAATTAGTGGAAAAAGTGATAGAGTGGAAACCAAATGGATGTTTACCAAATGTATAGGCTTTTGTCTTCCTCATTGCCATTTTGGAGTAGTCTTTCAAATGAGAGAAGCAAGAAACTCACAAGAAATATATTGCCACATTTAAAGGTACATTCTATCCCTGCCTAAGGCCATTTGTAAACAATGTAAAGACCATGCCAGAAACATTAATTGAGAATTAGTCTCAAATTGCCTACAGCATACTGCATCAGTGGATGGCCTGAAGGAAAACAGTATTGCCAATGTAGCTGCATCTATATTTGAAGAGCAAAATCTAAATGATAATTCTACAATGCATGGAATTGAATTACCCTCAGGTGCTTTGGCAAGCCCAAAACCACAGATCAAGACTCCTTTTCCTTCCTAAGGCAGGCAACAAGCTGTACCCCTTTTTTGCATTAAAAGCTGTACTAGCTCTTTGAATACTAATAAAACGGTCACACTCAACAAGCCGTCTGCAAACATTATTTTCAAAGGAAGAATACTGTCATTTAATCTTGGAGACAGTCATACTTAACAACATTAAAAATTCTTATCATTGCTATAAAAGAGGGAACTATGGCTGATGTGTAAAAGGAACAAAGAATACCATCCCTGCAGTCAAAGAGAATTCTTACAGGACAAATGGCATCGGTGTGAAAGCCTGATGAAGAGCCCAGTGTTAAATATTCACTGAGTTATCTATTTAACCTAGATTGCATCTTTGACCTATATAAATGAAATACAACAAACACAACTTCCTCTTTTCTCATTTTGCCTATTTCCTTTCTCATCTCTCCTTTCTGCTCTCTTAATCTACCCAACTTTACCCCATTTTTTACATCTGTAAAATTATTCTCCTCATTTTGTTTTTTAAATCTTCTGGTGTTGGACCACAATAATACTCATTTCATCCCTTTGAAAATGATCACCACCCAAGAATTCCTCATTGTCTAGAATTTCTGCTGATAATTTTCTAATTCTAGCTCACCTCCATAATATATTTTATCTACTATTGCTTCAAGCCACCATTCATTCATGAAGAAAGTGACAAAAGGGAACTAGTTCCAAATCAAAGGCATGCTCTCTAACCTCAACTAGACCATTATTGTTACTCATTTTTTTAAAAATATGTGCACTGACTGTTCTTGTGATATCATGTCCATTCCATTGGTTATCCAAGACTTCTAACTTCACTTCTCAAACCCCTAATTTGACTTGTAAAAATTCTTCTAATTGCCTTAGTGGTAAGCCAACTCTATAGGGAATACTACAAAACATTGTTGAAAAAAATTTAAGAAATCAAAACAAATGGAGAGTTATAATATTTTCATGAGTGGAAGATTCAATAAATTGAATAAGTCTATTCTTCCCAATCTGATCTACTGACTCAATATAATACCAATCAAAATCTCCAGGAAGGAGCCTTTTATGGGGATAGAAATTGACAAGCTGATTTTAAAATTTATATGAAATTGGTAAAGGACCCATAGAATAGCTAAGATATTTTGAAACAGAGAACAAAGTTGGAGTACTTATATTACTTGATTCAAAATTTACTATAAAGCTACAATATTCAAGACAGTGTGTTACTGGTGTAAAGATACTGATACATATATAGATAAACTGAACGTGATTGAACACCTAGAGATAAACCCACACATAGATGATCAATTGATTTTCCAGTGTTGCCAATGTAGTTCAATAGGGGGAAAAGTCCTTTACATAAATGGTACTAGAATAACTGGTTATCTCCATGGGAAAAACAATGAACCTTAGGCCTAGCTTCACACCTTACACAAAAATCAATGAATAGAGGCTTATAAACAAACACAAAAAGGTAAAAGCCAAATTTTTAAAACCTGTAGGAGAAAAGAGAAAAAAAGTACTCATGATTTTGGGGTAGGAAAATAGAGAATACAGAAAGCACAAACTACAAAAAAAAAAGGTAAATCAGTCTTTAACAAAATTAAATTATTAGGCAAACTACAGACTGGGAGATAATATATGTGATACATATATCTGACAAAGAATTGATCTTTGGAATATAGTAAAAATCTTACAACTCAATAATAGGACAACAAAAAATCTAACAAAAAATGGGCAAAAGATTTGAAAAGACACTCAAAACAGAATGGACAGAAAGCACATTAAAATGTCCTCGACATCACGAGCTGTCAGAGAAATACAAAATAAAATCAAAATGAACTTCTGCCCTCTAGAACTGCTGAAATTAAAGCAAGCAAGCAAACAAACAAAACCTAACAATACCAAGTTTTATCCAGAAAGTGGGGCAACTGGAACTTTCATACACTGCTGGGTTTAGGGCAAATTGATACAGTCACCATAATAATCACTTTAGAAGTTTCTTACCAAGTTAAATTTATATCTATCGTATGAACAAGCAATTTTGCTTATAGGTATTTACCCAAGATAAATGACCATATATGTCCACAAAAATACTTGTCCATTATTATTCTTGGTATTTGTATTCATAAAAGCTAATGAGAGGAGACAATCCAAATATTCATCAACATGGCAGTGACTGAACAACCTCTGGTATATTTATCCAATGGAATACTATACAGCCACAAAAAGAATAAACTACTAATAAAGGAACAAAATAGATAAATCTCAAATCTATTATGTTGAGTGAAAGAAGCAAGACACAATAGACTATATTCTATATTTAGTTTTAGAATGGATAAAAATAATTTATAAAGTTAGAAATTAGATGAGTAGTTGCTCACAGAGGAGTACTGATAGCAAACGGGACAAAAGATAATTTTCTGGAGTGACAGAAATGCTCAATATCTTGATTGGAATCATGGCTATATAGGTACAAATATTTGACAGAACTCATCAAACTGTACACTTAAAATGGGTGCATTTTATGTCAATTATACCTCAATAAAGATGAGTCAAAACTCACTGAACTGATTGAACTGTAAAATTTTAATGGGTGCATTTTATTCTATGTAAATTATACCTCAATAAAGTTAACTTAAAGAATGTTGCTGTATTTAAAGAATGTTAAAGAATGTAATTGAAGAAAAGAACAAATATTTATGTTCAAGAATATTCACCTCATATCACTTTCAATAACAAAAGCATTGGGAAAAAATGAAACATTTAAAGTCATGGTGGATCCATAAAATGGAATATTATTCTGGAATATTAAACTGGAATCATATTATCAATTACAGTTGAGGATACTAGATGCATATATACTATATGATTTTCCTTAAGTATAATTCTATACATAGGATAGATATAAGAATATAACAATGATAAAAATAGTCATATTTTAAGCTTTGTGGGCCATATGGTCTCTCTTGCAAGTACTCATCCCTACTTTAGTAGTGTGCAAACAGCCACAGACAATATGCAAACAAATGGGCATAGGTGTGTGGCAATAAAACTTTACTGACAAAAGTAGACAGTGGGGACTTCCTGGTGGCGCAGTGGTTAAGAATCCGTCTGCCAATGCAGGAGACACAGGTTCGAGCCCTGGTCCGGGAAGATCCCACATGCTGCTGAGCAAATAAGCCCATGAGCCACAAATACTGAGCCTGCACTCTAGAGCCCATGAGCCACAATTACTGAAGCCTGTGCTCCTAGAGCCTGTGCTCTGCAACAAGAGAAGTCACTGCAGTGAGAAGCCCACACACCACAACGAAGAGTATCTCCTGCTCTCCACAACTGGAGAAAGCCTGTGCACAGCAATGAAGACCCAACGCAGCCAGAAAAAAAAAAAAAAATAGAGAGTGTGCTGGATTTGGCCATAGACTGCTGAAACTGCTTTATTTACTTATTTATTTTTATTTAGTGATTTTTTTTTACAGCAGGTCCTTATTAGTTACCTATTTTATACATATTGGTGTATATATGTCAATCCCAATCTCCCAATTCATCCCAAACACCTGCCCCCCCTTTCCCCATTTGGTGTCCATACATTTGTTCTCTACATCTATGCATCTATTTCTGCCTTGCAAACTGGTTCATCTGTACCATTTTTCTAGATTCCATGTATATATGTTAATATACGATGTTTGTTTTTCTCTTTCTGACTTATTTCACTCTGTATGACACTCTCTAGGTCCATCCACGTCTCTACAAATGACCCAATTTCATTCCTTTTTATGGCTGAGTAATATTCCATTGTGTATATATACCACATCTTCTTTATCCATTCGTCTGACGATGGGCATTTAGGTTGCTTCCATGACCTGGCTATTGTAAATAGTGCTGCAATGAACATTTGGGTACATGTCTCTTTTTAAATTATGGTTTTCTCTGGGTATATGCCCAGTAGTGGGATGGCTGGGTGGTATGGTAGTTCTATTTTCAGTTGTTTAAGGAACCTCCATACTGTTCTCCATAGTGGCTGTATCAATTTACATTCCCACCAACAGTTCAAGAGGGTTCCCTTTACTCCACACCCTCTCCAGCATTTGTTGTTTGTAGATTCACTAATGATGCCCATTCTAATCAGTGTGAGGTGATACCTCATTGTAGTTTTGATTTGCATTTCTCTAATAACTAGTGATGTTGAGCAGCTTTTCATATGCCTCTGTATGTCTTCTTTGGAGAAATGTCTATTTAGGTCTTCTGCCCATTTTTTGATACAGTTGTTTGTTTTTTTTTTTTTTGCGATATGTGGGCCTCTCACTGTTGCGGCCCCTCCCGTTGCCGGACGCGCAAGCTCAGCGCCCACGGCCCACGGGCCCAGCCGCTCCGCGGCACGCGGGATCCTCCCGGACCGGGGCACGAACCCGCATCCCCTGCACCGGCAGGCGGACTCCCAACCACTGCGCCACCAGGGAGGCCCCTGTTTTTTTTACTATTGAGATGCATGTGCTGTTTATATATTTTGGAGAGGAATCCATTGCCCGATGATTCATTTGCAAATATTTTGTCCCATTCTGAGGGTGTCTTTTCATCTTGTTTATAGTTTCCTTTGCTGTGCAAAAGCTTTGAAGTTTCATTAGGTCCCATTTGTTTATTTTTGTTTTTATTTCCATTTCTCTAGGAGGTAGGTCAAAAAAGATCTTGCTGTGATTTATGTCAAAGAGTGTTCTTCCTATGTTTTCCTCTAAGAGTTTTATAGTGTCTGGTCTTACACTAAGGTCTTTAATTCATTTTGAGTTTACTTTTGTGTATGGTGTTAGGGAGTGTTCTAATTTCATTTTTTTACATGTAGCTGTCCAGTTTTCCCAGCACCACTTATTGAAGAGACTGTCTTTTCTCCACTGTATATCCTTGCCTCCTTTGTCATAGATTAGTTGACCATAGGTGTGTGGGTTTATCTCTGGGCTTTCTATCCTGTTCCATTGATCTATATTTCTGTTTTTGTGCCAGTACCATATTGTCTTGATTACAGTAGCTTTGTAGTACAGTCTGAAGTCAGGGAGTCTGATTCCTCCAGCTCTGTTTTTTTTCCCCTCGACTGCTTTGGCTATTTGGGGTCTTTTGTGTCTCCATACAAATTTAAAGATTTTTGTTCTAGTTCTGTAAAAACTGCCATTGGTAATTTGATAGGGATTGCATTGAATCTGTAGATTGCTTTGGGTAGTATAGTCATTTTCACAATATTGATTCTTCCAATCCAGGAACATGGTATATCTCTCCATCTGTTTATGTCATCTTTGATTTCTTTCATCAGTGTCTTATAGTTTTCTGCATACAGGTATTTTACCTCCTTAGGTAGGTTTATTCCTAGGTACTATATTCTTTTTGTTGCAATGGTAAATGGGAGTGTTTCCTTAATTTCTCCTTCATATTTTTTCACCATTAGTGTATAGGAATGCAAGAGATTTCTGTGCATTAATTTTGTATCATGCAAATTTACCCAATTCATTGATTATCTCTAGTAGTTTTCTGGTGGCATCTTTAGGATTCTCTATGTATAGTATCATGTCATGTGCAAACAGTGACAGTTTTACTTTTTTTTTTTAACATCTTTATTGGAGTATAATTGCTTTACAATGGTGTGTTAGTTTCTGCTGTATAACAAAGTGAATCAGCTGTACATATACATATATCCCCATATCTCCTCCCTCTTGTGTCTCCCTCCTACCCTCCCTCTCCCACCCCTCTAGGTGGTCACAAAGCACCGAGCTGATCTCCCTATACTATGCGGCTGCTTCCCACTAGCTATCTGTTTTACATTTGGTAGTGTATATATGTCCATGCCACTCTCTCACTTCATCTCAGCTTACCCTTCCCCTTCCTTGTGTCCTCAAGTCCATTTTCTACGTCTGCATCTTTATTCCTGTCCTGCCCCTAGATTCTTCAGAACCATTTTTTATTTTTAGATTCCATATATATATGTGTTAGCATACAGTATTGGTTTTCTCCTTCCTCTGGTACATAGTCCTCTGCCTTTTCATTTTGTCTATCTTACTGTGAATATGGTTTTTGTTGCACAGGCTGCAGGATTGTACTTCTTCTTGCTTCTGTTGTCTGCCCTCTGGTGGATGAGGCTATCTAAGAGGCTTGTGCAAGCTTCCGGATGGGAGGGACTGGTGGTGGGTGGAGCTGGCTGTTGCTCTGGTGGGCAGAGCTTAGTAAAACTTTAATCTGCTTGTCTGCTGATCCATGGGGCTGAGTTCCCTCCCTGTTGGTTGCTTGGTCTGGGGTGACCCAACACTGGAGGCTACAGGCTCTTTGCTGGGAGTAATCTTGGACTCTGAGAGGGCTCATGCCAAGGAGTACTTCCAAGAACTTCTGCTGCCAGTGTCCTCGCGGTGAGCCACAGCCGTCCCCCGCCTCTGCAGCAGACCCTCCAACACTAGCAAGTAGGTTTGGTTCAGTCTTTTATGGGGTCACTGCTCCTTCCCCCTGGGTCCCGATGCACACACTACTTTGTGTGTGCCCTCCAAGTGTGGAGTCTCTGTTTCCCCCAGTCCTGTCGAAGTCCTGCAATCAAATCCCACTAGCCTTCAAAGTCTGATTCTCTGGGAATTCTTCCTCCTGTTGCCGGACCCTCAGGTGGGGATGCCTGACGTGGGGCTCAGAACCTTCACTCCAGTGGATGGACTTCTGTGGTATAAGTGTTCTCCAGTTTGTGAGTCACCCACCCAGTGGTTATGGGATTTGATTTTATTGTGATTGCACACTTCCTACCGTCTCACTGTGGCTTCTCCTTTGTCTTTGGATGTGGGGTATCTTTTTTGGTGAGTTCCAGTGTCTTCCTGTCGATGACGGCTCAGCAGTTAGTTGTGATTCTGGTGCAAGAGGGAGTGAGCACACGTCCTTCTACTCCGCCATCTTCTGAAATTGCTTTATATGACAGCTCTTTTATCATGTAAAATTAGCCTTTATTATTAGGTCTTTTACCCATTGTTTAAAAGAAGGTCCTACAATTTTCTCAATGTGTTAGCGGCATAATAGACACATTTGATTTCAAATAGAATATATCAACTGATGAAAGTTTGCATGATTGACTGGCTGAATTTAAAAATGCATAACCTGTAAACAGTGAGTCATCAAATTCCTTTAAAAATCTATTTATACCAACTATATTTTATTCATAGTATTTTTTCTGCACAGAACAAAGGGATTATAGTTGTTTGTCAGGAAAGCAGAAACCAAGACAGAAAACCTTAATAAACATGAAAACTCACTGAGCAAAATAATACCCATTTTTCATCCTACATATATTTCGGACATTTCCATTTGTATTTTGAACTATGAAAAGAAAAGGCTAAGGAAAAGAAAAGACAAAGTAACAATGATTTGCAACAGAAAAGAAAGTATATCTTTTAATATTTAGAAAACCTTTAAGTAGTCTAATAGGGTCAAATAAGCTCTTTCAGTTTCCCCAACAAAACTGAGAATGGATAAGGATAAGAGCGGCAAAGATTCCTGAAAGTCTAAGAGTTGTTTAGGCACCTTCAGAGCTGGCAGAAGGCACACACCATGTACACTATGTTCACCAAACAGTCAACATACAGCTCCCAGCTCCTGCACCCACATCAGTATTAAATTTACCATGAATTACTCAGACTTGGTAATTGCTGATGGTTTTCTTATTTTAACTTACATCATAGTTACAAAATTATGTCAGTGTCAATAATTTCTATGAAATATAGCATATATATATATGTTTGCCTCGGGTTTGATTGCACAGGGACTAAGAGATTATGTGTGAGCCCTTAGGAGTATCTTAGCCAAAGGCCAAGACTCTTTCTCATATCACTTATAAAGTCACAAGTTTAGCTTCTGTGTTAGTTATGGACCCATAATGTAGCTCCATTGGTATGTCATCTTAAGCAATGTCAGACAGTTGACCATTTCACTAAGATTATTTGCAGACTCTATCTTCACCAGCCAAAATCTCAGGTATGGATAGTTGAGTAGTTCATTAAACTCCTCAGCTTAAAATACATTAGCCTCCCCCATCGGTGGAGTTTAATTGTAATCTTCCCTTTTCCCCTATTTTCAATCCCATTATCTTCTATTCTGTAACATCTCTGCTAATGTGTTTGACATATGTCTTTACATATGTGTAAGTCCTTACAAAATATACTGTGGCATGCATTCACATGCTTATAAATTTAATTTTACACATGAGGAATATGAAGTTCCTGTGCATGTACTTGGATGGAGGTGACACTAAGCAAGTAGATATACAGGCTTTTAACTCAGAAAGGTGATTTTAGAGAGAACACTTGGGAGTCATCAGCTTTCAGATGAAAGCAGGAAATGAGGGGCTAGTGTAGAAAATGCATGCTGTATGCATGAAACAATGCAGTGGGTTGAAAATGGTCTCGTAAATGTCTGGGCTGAGGCGGATTCTGTATCTGGAGAATATGGTGAATTAAACCAGAGGAGAAAGAAGATCTAAGAGTGAATCTGAGTCACAGAGGAGGAAAGATGCCAGGAATTAGGGCTGATTAGTTGATATTAAGCATCAGATTAACGGGAGTATGGCAAGGTCTCAAACAGAAGATGGTAAGAAAGAGGACAGATCGTTCATGCAAGAAATTTGAGTATGAAGCAATGGAAATATTTTTTTTAAAAAACACAGGGAAATAATTGCATAGAACATGAGACTAAAGAAGCTTGTTGCATTTGTTTTTGTTTTGTTTTTTACTGTGTAAAAGATAAATAGCAAACTGATTGAGGGTATAGAAAAGTAATGATCTGAGATACTTGAAGAGACAAGAGAAGTGAACTGAAAGCACTGGTGCAGGACTAATCTTGGACAGGATATAAGGTTCACGCCCTGGAGGAAAAAACTGGACTAGATTCATTATCTCAGCAAATGGCCTCATCATTTCCCCAGTGCCAAAACCAGAAATCAGGGAGTGGAACCTGTCTCCTCTTTGGTCTTCTCTCTTTTTCCTGCATCCAAGCAGACACCACATCTAGACTACTCTAGACTACATCTAGACTACCATGTAATTGCTCTTAGACTTGAAATGAAATGTGTTTCTTTTATTTTCCTTTTTTGTCTTCTCTGTTATTTTCTTGGTACTGGCTCTCATCAATTTTGATCTCAATTTCTACACATGCTGACACTCATTCCTCATCCCTTCATTATCCATTCCCTTCACTGTTCAAGAGACAGCCTTCTAAAATGCAAATCTGGTCATGCGACTTCATGCTTAAAAATATCCTTCCATGGCCCCCATGACCTTTGGAATAAATTCATCTCTTGAGTATCACTTAATATGGTCTTTCATGAGTTGTCCCCTGCTAACCTCAGGCTTATTTTTTATGTCCCAGAATCCTGTTGTTCCCTCTGCTCCAGCCCTACTCAGCACCTTAAGTTTCCCTGCACACTCCAGATTCTCTAACCATCCATGTTTGCACCTGCTGCTGCCCCTGCTTGGATGCCTAAAACCACAGAGAAACTCAAAGAACAGACTCATTTATTATGTGAGCAAAAGGAATGATCCTTGGTCTAGATCCCTAAGGGGACTGGAAACACAGGGACACAGAAGGCATGAATACTTTACCCAGGGAGACAGATGAATGAATGTCTTCTTGCTTTCTTAACTAGGAACTTAGAACACGTGTTTTGTTCTGAACTTAGGTATAGCTTCCTCTCAGAAGTTGTCACTGATTTCCTGTACACTTAGTTATGACTTGGGGCCCCTCTAAAGGCTTTGCCTCACTCTTTGCCATTGTCCCGATGAGTGGGTGTAGAGCAATCTATTTTTATCTGTCTCTCCAGCAGAGCTATTCATTCCTTATATGTCCTTGTGATTCCAATCCCCATAGAAGTACGGACTAAGTATTATTCATTTTGCTCAAAAAATAAATGAGTCCATCCTTTGAGTTTCTCTGTAGTTTTAGCACAACTTGTATGTTTGGATAATAACATTTCTTTTTTTTTTTTGCAAGAAGCAATACCAGACATCACCTGGTTCATTTCTTCATATTTTGCAGTGGAAACATACACAGAAAGGTTAAATGACTTACTGCCAAAAACCGCAGGGACATAAACTCTGGTATCTTCACCTGGTGCTGGCTCTAATACACCAGAACTCATATGCTTAAACAGCTCCCTCAGCAGAAGCAGCAACAGCAGGCAACAGGCAGAGCTCTGCATTTCCAGTGTTTCTCCCAGAACCTTTGTGTGGGACCTGACCCGTGGCAGTGGGCAGTGTGGATGAGAATGGAATGTGCTAAATATTCTGTTAGGTGAATTTAAGATGATTATATGTTTAAACTCCTTAGCCTTGAGATTGGCACATACTGGGCACTTCAAATACACTGGTCCTCTTTTTCATGTACTTTCAGGTTTCTGCCACTGAAATCTCAGCTTACTGTCATGGATAATTGTTCATACTGATGATTGACAAAGGTGAATGTTTTTAATATGTATTCAAGATATTGTGATTTGTCCCTTCTTCTCTTGTCTCAGCTCCCTCACACGCCCTCGTGTATCTTTTGCTCTGTAAGCTCCATTCTACTTTTAGTTCTTTCAAACCTCCATGCCGTCATACAATACCATGATTTTGTAAATGCTATTCCCTCTGCCAGAAATATCCTGTCCTTGTCTTCCTAATAATCTGGGACTGCTATACTTAGCTCAAACCTCACCTTCTCTGAGAAAAGTCATCTAAATGTTCTTCCCCCAAGGGGTTAGCCTCCCTCCTCTGTGCTTCTGTCTCCCTCATATAGTCCCATCTTTCTCAGTATGTTCTAGGATTGTTGGGCTGAGACATTAACATCTTACTTGTCCATCCTTATCTCCAGTGCCTAGAATTGTTCTCAATATTTAATAGATATGTTTTTAAAGAATTTCCATTGACTAAACTAATCTCTGTCACTGAATGTCAAATATATCTGATTAGAAAACTGAAAAAAATCATGACACAAATACTTATGATATAGAAATTATATAATGTATGAAGAATACACAGAATTCACTAGTAAATCAAAGGCTGAAGTCAGGAAAAGTAGAATAATTTGAATATTTTTGTGTTGAGTATTCTGTATGCAGTGCAGTTCAATGAGGGGAAGTGATGAATATATCAATCAGAGTTAAAATAATTCAGTTTATAGCCACCATTTAATGCTCAGAAGAAGCTTATGAGGGAGGTACTATTTTTACCGCCATATTGTAGATAAAGGAACTGAGACCCAAAGTCACACTGTTCATAAATGACAGAACCAAAATTAAACCAGTTTTTTTTACTCTAGAATAATATGCTAAAATATTATGCTAGTTCCTAAAGGAACTGTCTCCAAAAATATCAAAGCAGCATTACATGAAATGAACAGATAAGCCAAGTTCAGTTCACTTTTTTTTGGTAAGTTGAGAAGAGTTAATCTGATGGATCATCTCACTTAGCTAAACATCCCATTCTACTTAAGGATACATGTTTAAAAAAACCATTTTGAATCTTTCATAATTTGTTCATTTGTATCATTCAGAGTTTTGCTAAAACAAATGTAAACAATGTTCTGTCCACCATGTTCTCACCACACTGTTTAGTTCTAAGTGTTTTTTCTCCTAATACGAGTTTCTGTGTCAGGACTTGGACTGGACTGTTGACCACTGGCCTCTCTGGGCAGCGCTCCTGTCATGCCTGCAAACACTGTGTCACATGAAATGAGATCAAATGCAGTAAGGGTATCTTCTTCTTGTCAGCAATGATGAATATAATACCAGTTGCCTAAACCTGCACATCTGAAAATAGAAACTGGCTTGAAGATCCTCTTAAAATCCCAATTCTTAGTTACATATATTGCCAGGAACTTGTGAAAGTATTTTTCTGTTTGTTTTCTCTATGCTCTGTACAGCTTTATACTATTCACCTAATGTGTTCAGTGATACAGTTAAAACTAGGAAATGTAATAACCAACATATGAGCCCAGCACTACTCCCATCTGTTTGAAGTCATACTCTTCAAAGTGTGAGCTTTTTTTTTTTTTTTTTTAAAGAAGATGTTGGGGGTAGGAGTTTATTAATTAATTTATTTATTTTTGCTGTGTTGGGTCTTCGTTTCTGTGCGAGGGCTTTCTCTAGTTGTGGCAAGCAGGGGCCACTCTTCATCGCGGTGCGCGGGCCTCTCACTATCGCGGCCTCTCCCGCTGCGGAGCACAGGCTCCAGACACGCAGGCTCAGTAGTTGTGGCTCACGGGCCTAGTTGCTCCGCGGCATGCGGGATCCTCCCAGACCAGGGCTTGAACCCGAGTCCCCTGCATTAGCAGGCAGATTCTCAAGCACTGCGCCACCAGGGAAGCCCCAAAGTGTGAGCTTTGACAGAATGTTCTCCACAGGGTTCTTGTGAACCTCAGCAGCTAGTGCATTGATGAAGGATGTTGAGTAAATCCCACTTACTGAACAGGAAATCCCAACAGGTTCCTAATGTCCATTAACCATATGGCTTTGATATAACTTTGATTTTCTGTGCTCTTAGCCAGAGAGCCCAAACTACCAAGGAACATCATTTCTTTCAACTCTAGAAATGCACAGCATAAAATTATACCAAAGAATGGCAATGGCCCCAGACTTTCCAGTCTTGCTCTTGTCATTAGGCAATGATATTGGGTCACTTTTGTTTGGTCATGTTATGTAGTTGGTTTCCCATGAAATCTGTTCACTAAACCAACATTAGAGAGAAGGAACAGTAGGACTGCAAACCCTTGGGGCAATAAATATAACCAACTAAGCAAATAGATCATGCTACAATTCCTGGGAAAGGAACACTCAGGAAGCAATGTGGATGCCATCATAATATTGAGTTAAAGAGACAGAGCTGGAGGACCAAGGAGGCCAAAACAGCTGGAATTCATAGGACAGAGTACTAGAGAGAGAATTCTGGAGATCTGCAGAGTCCCAGGTAAATACTGATCAGCAAACGCATGTGAAGTAACTCCTTAAGATCAGAGAGAGAACTGCCTAAAGTTATTAGAGTCAGCAATCCCTGGGGCTCACACAGGACTAGGAAGGATTCTCATTCCCACTGGCCAGAGTAGAAAACCTCATAATTATTGGGGCACAGAGTATTCAAAAGTGTCTTGCCCCAGTTGTGGTTAAAAATTAGCCATAGACTAAACACTCATCTGTCCCTTCTCCACAAATCTGAAAATTACTGCCTAAGAAGATTGGTTTTCAAGTAACTTAATTGTATTCAGGATAAAAGATCAAAAATAGTTAAGGAATACAAATATACAAATACATCTAATACCTAACCAGGTAAAAATTGCAATGTTGGCATGCAATAAAAAATGAATAGGCATGCAAAGAAGGTGGAAAATACAACCCTTATTGAGAAGAATAACTGTTTAATCATTTAAAATTGAAACACACCCAGAATTGACACAGACGATAGAATTAGGAGACAGGGACATTATAACAATGATTGTAATCGCATTCTATATATCCAAGAAGCCAGAGGAAAGATGGAACATCTTAAGTAGAGACATGGAAAAGTATAAGAGACTCAAAATGAATGTCTAGATATAAAGTGACTATGTATAAGATGAAAAATACACTATATGGGAATAACAGCATATTAGACATTGCAGAAGAAACTACTAGTGAACTTGATGACATAACAATGGAAAGTATACAAAATGGAACACAAAGGAAAAAAGAAAGACTGGAAAAAATTTAATAAATCATCAGTGAACATCTTTAAGAAGTTTCATTTTTGTAAATTTGATGAAAATTATAAACACACACATCCAAGAAGCTAAAGCAGAACTTAGAGGAAAGTTTATAACATTAAATGACTAACTTTTGAAAGAATAAAGGTCTCAAATCAATCTCATCTTCCAACTTAAAAACTACAAGATAAAGAGCAAATAAACTCAAAGTAATTAGAAGAAAGGAAATCACTCAGAGTACAGTAAAAATAAATGAAACATATAACAGAAAATATATAGAGAAAATCAATGAAAGTAAAAGCTGATTCTTTGAGAAGATGAATAAAATTATTGTTTTTAACCAGTGTGATCAGAAATAAAATTGAAGGCATACATTACTAATGTCAGGAATTGATAGTTAACATCACTGTACATTCAACAGTCATTAAAAATGATAATAGGGGCTTCCCTGGTGGCGCAGTGGTTGAGAGTCCGCCTGCCGATGCAGGGGAAACGGGTTCGTGCCCCGGTCCGGGAAGATTCCCACATGCCGCGGAGCGGCTGGGCCCGTGAGCCATGGCCGCTGGGCCTGCGCGTCCGGAGCCTGTGCTCCACAACGGGAGAGGCCACAGCAGTGAGAGGCCCGCGTACCACAAA
>NW_006778055.1:823284-843219 GCF_000442215.2 Lipotes vexillifer | reverse complement strand
AGTCTGTCATAGAGTGAAGTAAGTCAGAAAGAGAAAAACAAATACTGTATGCTAACACATATATAAAAAAAAAAAAAAAAAAAAAAAAAATGATAATAAACAAATATTAAGAACAACTTTATGCCAATAAATTTGGCAACCCAGTTGATGATGGGCAAATTCCCTGAAAGACACAAACTATCAAAGGCAACTCAAGAAATACAGAACCTGACTTTTACTCTATTAAATAAATAGAATTTGTAGTTAAAATTATTTCTGCAAATTGAATTGCAGGAGCAGACGGCTTCAATGGTAAATTTCAGCAAATGTTTCAGGGAGAAACTATATTAAGTCTACATGAATTCTTCCAGAAAATAGAAGATAAGTGAATCCATAACAAGTCATTCTATGAAGCCAGCATTACTCATATCAAACCAGACAAATACATTACAGATAAAGAAAACCATAAGCCAACATTCCTCAAAATTAAAAAAAAATCAATTTCACCAATATCTAAAAATGATAATACATAACAACAATTTGGTGTTCATCCCAGGACTTCAAGACAG
The DNA here is from genome assembly GCF_000442215.2 of Lipotes vexillifer. Taxonomy (NCBI): domain Eukaryota; kingdom Metazoa; phylum Chordata; class Mammalia; order Artiodactyla; family Lipotidae; genus Lipotes; species Lipotes vexillifer. The sequence goes on along the minus strand of NW_006778055.1, from coordinate 842,671 downwards.
ATTCAAAATTCAAGAATTAGTCAATAGAGTTGATCATATTCACAGACTAAAAATAAATATTTCAATAGATGAGGAAAAAACATTTGAAAAAATTCAACATCTATTCCTGATGAAAACTTACAGAGTACTAGGAATGGAAGGTGGAATGGACTAAATGTGTGTGTTCCCCCAAAATTCATATGTTGAAATCCTAACCCCCAAAGTGATGGTATTAGAAGGTGGGGCCTTTGGAACTTAATTAGGTCATGAAGATGGAATGCTTATGAATGGGATTAGTGTCCTTATGAGGAGGAACACAGAGAGCTCTCTTGCCTTCTTTCTCCTATGTGAAGATACATGAAGAAGTCAACAGTCTGCAACCTGGAAGAGGGAATGTCTTCCTTTCAAATGTCTCTATAAATAGTGCATATATGATTTACTCTGGACCTGATAGTCTAGAGATATGTTCTTTCTCATTTATGGGGTTTAAAAAAATACTCAATGGAATCCTGTGTTGCTTTGGATTCACCAAGGGAGAACTTGAGACAAGTATTTTATTTGGAAGTTGATCTGAGGAAACATCATAGGGCCTAGGGAAGTGAGATAAGGAAGGGAAGAAATCATAAGTAGTCTGTTAATATGGTAGTAACTACTACACACAAGCAATGAAAGCTCAGGCCATAGACGTAATGGACCTCTGGCCTTCCCATCATTGGTTGAGAGCTGCTTGTTGGGTGTACTAACTCTCTTGAGCACTTTGGTCTGCCCACTACAGAGACTCAGCTAGCTTCAAAGAAAGCCCTCATTAAGAGAGTAGCAAATGTTTGCAGTAAGCAACTTTTCTCACGTTGAGGTGGATGCTAACAGTAGAGAAATAGGACACCAACAGCATCAACTAAAGGGCCCAAACCAAAGACGAGTTGAGAGCACAAAAACTTCCATTTCCCACCCAGAACAATCTAAATGCTATGAAATGTTTGAAAGCTTGTCTTCTGCGAGGTCATTAAATGTGCCAGTTGTGTTTCCAATTGTCAAATATGACACAGAAGGGAGACGAAGGCCAGTTACAACCTTGTGCAAAATGTACTGCCATTTGTAGAGTGTACTACAGACACATACCCTTTTAGGAAATTTGCTGCTTGCAAAGTTTTCCCCTGACATCTCATAGACTCACTGGGAATTTCCAGTGTGTGCCAATTCCTGAACCACACTCTTAGTGCACAGTAAAAGATGATTATTCTGTACCATGGTCCACTGCTTAACCCCATCTGCCAATAGCCAGAAGGATGGTTTTCTCCCCCACTGGCTCTGCCAGATGAGAAAATTTCCCAACATTATTGTTGTTGTCTTTGTAAGTTGATTTTCCATCAGGGTTAGACCTTTGGGGAAAATAGGTTTCAACTTTTTTCCCAAGAAAAAAATCTATTAGAAAGTTCAGCTCATAGAAAACACTGTGTTCTTACTGATAAAAATTAGGTATCCGATAAATGTGTAAATGTAATTTCTCTGCAATTTGAAGACTCTTTTAAAAATTCACACAGATTTTTATACCAGGTTCACTAATATTTTGGCTACTAAAATATGAATTTTATTCTAGCATTGTTTTATAAACAGAAAACAGTTAAATGTGTAATGACAAGTGTAGTAACTCATCGCCTGTAAATATTATGGAAGGTGATCCTGGAAAACAGTTTTAGGGGATTGGGAAGTGACAATGGATTCAGTTTTGTTGATTATATTCATTTTGAAATTTTTGAATTGTATCCATCAGTATAGCCTGTGAAAATAAATCAGATTTAATAATCTCACAATAGTCCCTTTCCCATAAAAAATTCTATACTTTCTAGAACCACAATTCTAGGGTATACATTTTCAACCTGTTCATGAATTGTCCTGTTTACTTACTGCCCTAAGTGAAATCAATAGGTATGTTAGCTGTAATTTATTTTGTAGATACTCTTTATCAAGTTGATGAAACTCCCCTCTATTCCTAGTTTTCTAAGAGTTTTTAATCTGAATGGGTGTTGAATTTTATCACCTTTTTTCTGTATTACATAAATCATGGGATTTTTCTTGTTTTTCCTATTAATATGGAGTAGTATATTGACTATTCTTTTGAACACCTACAAAGCCTCATATCCCTGGAATAAACACAAATTTGTCATCCTGTAAAATTCTTTTTTATATACTGCCAAATTCTATTTTCTAATATTTTGTTAATAATTTTTTCCATCTATATTCATGATGGATACTGGTCTATATTTTTCCTTCTCTGTACTTTATCTTTTTTTGCTATTAAGGTAATACTAGCTTAAAAACTGAGTTTAAAGTGTTACCTTTTTTTTTCTGGCAGAGATAGGGTATAATTGTTGTTAAATCTTCTTTAAACATTTGGTCAAGTTCTCCAGTGAAACTATCTGGATCTGGAGTTTTGTTTTTTTTTTTGTGGTACGCGGGCCTCTCACTGTTGCAGCCTCTCCCGTTGCGGAGCGCAGGCTCCTCCGGACACGCAGGCTCAGCGGCCATGGCTCACGGGCCCAGCCGCTCCGCGGCATGTGGGATCTTCCTGGACCGGGGCACGAACCTGCGTCCCTTGCATCGGCAGGCGGACTCTCAACCACTGCGCCACCAGGGAAGCCCTGGATCTGGAGATTTTTGAGGGAGTTTTTTAAATTAAAAATTGATTTCCCTTAATAGTTATACAGCTATTAAAATTATCTATTTCAGATTCAGTATGGTATGCTAGTTTATACATTTCAAGTAATTGGTCTCTTTCATGCAAATTATCAAATTTATTTTTGTAGAATTGTTCAAAGAATTCTACTATTATCTTTTTGGTGTTTGCAGGATCTACAGTGTACCTTCTTTTTCATTCTTGATTTTAGCAGTATGCATCTTCTCTCTGTTTTTCTTTTTTCTTTTATTGTGATAGGAACATTTAACATGAGAGCTATCCTTTGAACAAATTGTAAGGGTACAATACATTATTGTTGACTATAAGTACAGTGTTGTACAGCAGATCTCAAGCTAATTCATCTTACTTAACTTAAACTTTAGGCTTTTGATTAATACCTCCCCATTTCTTCCTCTCCCCAACCTCTAGTAACCACCATGCTTGTCTCTGATTTTATGAATTTGACTATTTTACATAACTCATATTAGGCCACAAAACAAGCCTCTGTAACTTTAAGAAAATCAAAATCATATCAAGCATCGTTTCTGATCACAACACTATGAGACTAGAAATCAACTACAAGAAAAAAAAACTACAAAAAACACGAACACTTGGAGGCTAAACAGTATGCTACTAAACAACCAATGGATCACTAAAGAAATCAAAGAGGAAATGCAAACCAAATCCAACAATACATTAAGCGGATCATACACCATGATCAAGTGGGATTTATCCCAGGAATGCAAAGGTTTTTTAGTATATGCAAATCAATCAATGTTATACACCACATTAACAAACTGAAGAATAAAAACCATATGATTATCTCAATAGATGCTGAAAAGCTTTTGACAAAATTCAACATCCATTTATGATGAAAACTCTCCAGAAAGTGGGCATGGAGGGAACCTACCTCAACATAATAAAGGCCATATATGACAAACCCACAGCTAACATCATACTCAATGGTGAAAAGTTGAAAGCATTTCCTCTAAGATCAGGAACAAGACAAGGATGCCCACTCTCACCACTGTTATTCAACGAAGTACTGGAAGTCCTAGCCTCAGCCATCAGAGAAAAAAAAGAAATAAAAGGATCAAAATTGGAAAGGAATAAGAAAAACTGTCACTGTTTGCAGAGGACATGATACTATACATAGAAAATCCTAACGACACCACCAGAAAACTACTAGAACTCATCAATGAACTTGGCAAAGCTGCAGGATACAAAACTAATATATAGAAATCTGTTGTCTTTCTATGCACTAACAACAAATTATCAGAAAGAGAAATTAAGGAAACAATTCCATTTACCATAGGTTTATTCCTACCTATTTCCTTTTATTGCTAAGGAAATAAAAAACCTGTACTCAGAAGACTATGACACCAATGAAAAAAACTGAAGGTGACACAAACAGATGGAAAGATACACTGTGTTCTTGGACTGAAAGAATTAATATTGTTAAAATGACTATACTACACAAGGCAATATATTCAATGCAATCCCTATCAAATTATCAATGGCATTGTTTTCACAGAAGTAGAACAAATAATTTTAAAATTTGTATGGAAATACAAAAGACCTTGAATAGCCAAAACAATCTTGAGACAGAAGAACAGAGCTGGAGGAGTTATGCTCCCTGACTTCAGATTATACTGCAAAGTTACAGTAATAAAAACAGTACAGTACGGGCACAAAAACAGACACATACATCAATGGAACAGAACAGAGAGCCCAGGAATAAACCCATGCAATTATGGTCAATCCACGACAAAGGAGGCAAGAATATACAGTGGAGAAAAGACAGCCTCTTCAATAAGTGGTGCTGGGAAAGCTGGACAGCTACATGTAAAAGAATGAGATTAGAACACTCCCTAACACCATACACAAAAATAAACTGAAAATGGATTAAAGACCTAAATGTAAGGCCAGACACTAAAAAACTCTTAGAGGAAAACATAGACAGAATATGATATAAATCACAGCAAGATCCTTTTTGACCCAGCTCCTAGAGAAATGGAAATAAAACCAAAAATAAACAAATGGGCCCTAATTAATCTTAAAACCTTTTGCACAGCAAAGGAAACCATAAACAAAACAAAAAGGCAACCTACAGAATGGGAGAAAATATTTGCAAATGATGCCAGCAACAAGGGATTAATCTCCAAAAGATGCAAACAGCTCATACAGCTCAATATCAAAAAAACAAACAATCCAATCCAAAAATGGGCAGAAGATCTAAATAGAAACTTCTCCAAATAGACACAGCTCCATACAGATGGCCAAAAGGCACATGAAAAGATGCTCAACATCACTAATTATCAGAGAAATGCAAATCAAAATTACAATGAGGTGTCACCTCACCCCAGTCAGAATGGCCATCATTAAAAAATTTACAAATAATAAATGCTGTAGAGGGTGTGGAGAAAAAGGAACCCTCCTACACTGTTGGTGGCAATGTAAACTGGTGCAGCCACTATGGAGAACTGTATGGAGGTTCCTTAAAAAACTAAAAATAGAATTACCATATGACCCAGCAATCCCACTACTGGGCATATATCCAGAGAAAACTCTAATTCGAAAAGAAACATGCACCCCAATGTTCACTGCAGCACTCTTTACAGTATCCAAGATATAGAAGCAACCTAAATGCCTATTGCCAGCTGAATCGGTAAGGAAGATGTGGTACATATATACAATGGAATATTACTCAGCCAGAAAAAAGAATGAAATAATGCCATTTGCATTGACATGGATGGAGCTAGAGACTGTCATACTAAGTGAAATAAGCCAGACAGAGAAAGACAAATATCATATGATATCACTTACACGTGGAATCTAAAAAAATGATACAAATGAACTTATTTACAGAACAGAAACAGACTCACAGATGTAGAAAACAAACTTATGGTTACCAAACAGGGAGGGAGCAGGGATAAATTAGGAGACTGAGATTGACATACACACACTACTTTATATAAAATAGATAACCAACAAGGACCTACTGTATAGCACACAGAACTATACTCAATATACTATGTACAACTAAATCACTGGGTTGTACATCTGAAACTAACACGATATTGTAAATTAATTATACTTCAATTTTTAAAAATTAAAAAAATAAAACAAAACGAACAAAAAAAGACAACCTACTGAATGAGAGAAAATACTTCCAAATGATATGACCAACAAGGGGTTAATATCCAACATATATACACAGCTCATACAACTCCACATCAAAAAAAAAAAAAGCTATTTAAAAAATGGGCAGAACAGAATAGACATTTTTCCAAAGAGAATACGCAGATGGCCAACAGGCACATGAAAAGATATTCAACATTGCTGATCATGAGGGAATGAAAATCAAAACCACAATGAGATGGCACCTCACAATTGTCAGAATGGCAATTATCCAAAAGTCCAAAAATGACAAGTGTTGGTGATGATGTGGAGAAAATGGAACCCTTGTATGCTGTTGGTGGGAATGTAAACTGGTGCAGCCACTATGGAAAACACTATGGAGGTTTCTCAAAAAACTAAAAACAGAACTACCATATGACTCAGCAACCACTACTGGGCATATATCCAGAAAAAACAAAAACAGTAATTTGAAAAGATACACGCACGCCAATGTTCATAGCAGATTATTTACAACTGCCAAGATATGGAAGCAACCTAAGTGTCCATCAACAGATGAATGGATAAAGAAGTGGTATATATATATATATATATATATATATATATATATATATACAACAGAATACTACTCAGCCAGAAAAAAGAATGAAACATTGCCATTTGCAGCAACATGGATGGACTTGGAGGGCATCATACTAAGTGAAATAAGTCAGGCAGAGAAATCCAAATACTGTATGATATCACTTATATGTGGAGTCTAAAAAATACAACAAACTAGTGAATATAACAAAAAAAAGCAGACTCACAGATATAGAGAACAAACTAGTGGTTACCAGTGGGGAGAGGGAAAGCAGAGGGGCAACATAGGGGGAGGGAATTAAGAGGTTCAAACTATTAGATACAAAATAAGCTACATGGATATATTGTACAACCCAGGGAATACAGCTAATATTTTATAATAACTATAAATGGAGTATAACCTTTAAAAATTGTGAATCACTAATATTGTACACCTGTAACTTATATAAGATTGTATATCAACTATACTTCAATAAAAAAAGAAGAAAAAATTTAAAAGGACAGTGTAAAAGTATTAATCTTGTTCATGAAATGAATAGAAATAGAAAAAAATCACACAGCAAAAAATATAGCAAGAAACAGAAAATTCAAAGCAAGGCTTTTCCACTAACAACAACTCCTGCCCCCCAAAATTGAAACTCATGAAATTGAAGAAAACTGTAGCCCAGCCCTCTAAATTGAATTAAATATCCTCATGCAAACATTAGGAGATCTTGAATCAGAAATACAAAATCAGTTACACAAGAATAAAATAAAAGCAGCATAAAACAAGAGTTTTTTTATACTAAGGAAAGAAATAGAAGTAAAAGATAAATTTAGGTTAGACAGGAAGATTAAATTACAAGTTACCTAAGAAATAATAAATTTAAATGAAAATTTAATAAAAGTATTGAAATAAACCTGGAAAAAATCCAATAAAATAAATTAGAAGGAAGAAAGAAGTAAAGAGTGTCAGAGAGAAAGTGATAGGAATGGATTACAGAAAGCAGAGCTCCAAAATATTATAACTGGGTCCCTGTAGAAGAAATTCAATACAGTGCAATGGAACTACTATTTAAGATAACAATCCCAATCTCTCCCGCCCCCTGCAAAATAAACAAACAAATTTTAAAAACCTGAATACAATGTTAAAATGTAGTGGGTAAAACTGAACTGGAATGATCAAGACAGAGAAATATCCTAATACAACAATTCAGGTTTAAACATGAAGAAAAAATATATCCCTTGGTCCTCCAGGCCAAAAAAAAAAAAAAAAAGACAACAAAAGAAAAGAAGTAAGTTTCAAAGAAAAGACAATTAACTTGTTAGAATTCTCAAAAACAACATACAAATGAAGGCAATAGTGAAATGGCACTTTCAAAAACTTAAGAAAGTACAAATCATGAATTTTACATAGAGTCAAACTTTCTGTTATGTGAAAAGCCTGTAAAAAATAATTTTGATTATACTGGAATTTTGTACTCAGAACCCCTTCTTGCATAATCTACTAGAGGCTAAGATTCATCCAACTAAGAGATGACTGAGAAAACTTTTGAAAAAGGACATATGGTGAGAATTCCATGTATTTCATTATATATCTAAGACTAAGACAAAGGTTAGTACTTGGATAGAAGGATAATATTTAAACTGTGTGTTCTTAGAGAAAAAACTCAAGTGAAACATAGGAGAAAAGGAAAACAGAGAAAGACCACTGACTGTTATATAGGTTAAAGGCAGGAGTCAAAAGATTCAAAACTGAAATATTGGTTAGTAAACATTTTATAAGAAAGAAAAGATGGATTAAGGGCCCTTTAAAATGCATTAATATAGTGGTATCTACTTTTTATTAATAAAATTTTTTCCTTAATACAAAAATGAATAGAAATATTTTTAAAAACCAAAAGCAATGTTGTTTGCAATGAGCCAAGAAGCACCAAATAGAGAGAGAAACAGTATATAACATAAAACACACAGTAATTAAAGCAAAAAATATGACAGAATTGAGACCAACCATATCCATTATATCAATAAACATCAATGAACTTAAACTGCCTAAAAAATTGTTTTAATTAGTTTCTAAAGAAAAATCCAAGAGACAAAATAAGACACACATCTAAAATGTAGTGATCCAAAAAAGTTAAAATTAAAGAGATGGGCCAAGATTTACTAGGTAAATGGAGATGATATAAAAGCAGAAGTTGTTACTTTGGTAACAGACACAACAGATTTCAGGAAAAAGATCATTAAATGAACTAGAGACACTTTTTTATGCTAAAAGTTTTATTTCACAACAAAGATATAACAGTTATGGACATCTATGCATTAAATAACACAGTAAACACATAAAACAGAGGTACAGGAGATGCAAGGAAATGCATAGAAATACAAATTAATACAGAAGATTTTAATATACTACTCTTCATACAAGAAAGATCAAGTAGGAGAAAAAGTAAGCATATAAAGATACAAACAACATAATTAATAAGGTAGATATTTTGGATTTTGGTTATATATTGAACTCCCTACCCTAATAATCGACATTATACTTTCTCAAGTACACATGGTACATTCACAAAAATGGGATGCCTATTAGAGTATTAAAAAGCATAGGTCAATTCCATAAAGTAAAACTATTAAAACAACATTCTCTAATTATAATGCCAACAAACAGAAATCAAAATGGAAACCATAAAGCATAATTACATGAAACATAAAAGAAAACAAGAAAAGTTTACCTCCCTTGGGAAGAAAAAAAGCACTATTAAACATCTCCTGGATTACAGGAAAAATACAAACAGAAACTACAGAATTTCTTTTAAAAAAGATAAAAATCTCAGTAAAGATAGTTTCATATAAAAAATATGGAGTAGTCCTACTTATTAATTTTTGCTTCTGTTGCTTGTGCACTTAGTGTCATATACAAAAAATCATACTAAAAATCTTATGCATAGCAAAAGAAACACTCAACAAAATTAAAAGGCAACCTATAGAATGGGAGGAAATATTTACCAATCACATATTTGATAAGGGGTTAATATCCAAAATATATAAAAAAACTCATATAACTCAATAGCCAAAACAAATAATCAGACCAATTTAAAAATGGGCAGAGGAACTGAATAGATATTTTTTCAAAGAAGATATTCCAACAGGCACAAGAAAAGATGCTCAACATCACTAATCATCAAGGAAATGCAAATCAAAACCACAATGAGCTACCACCTCCCACCTGTGAGAATGGCTAGCATCAAAAAGATGAGAAATAACAAGTGTTGAGGAATATATGGAGAAAAGAGAAAAGGGAACCCCCGTGCACCTTTGGTGGCAATGCAAATTAGTACAGCCACTATGGAAAACAGTAGGAAGCTCCTAAAATAATAAATAATAAAACTATCACATGATGAAGCAATCCCACTTTAGGCTATATATCTGAAGGAATTGAAATCACTATCTTGAAGAAATATCTGCACTCCTGTTTTCATTGCAGCACTATTCAGAATAGCCAAGACATGAAAACAACTTACGTTTCCATTCACACATGAATGAAGAAAAGGTGATACACAGTGGAATATTATTTAGCTATGAGAAAGAAGGAAATCTTACTGTTTGTGACAACATGGATAGACCTTGAGGGCATTATGCTAAATGAAATAAGTCATATAGAGAAAGACAAATACTGTATATCACTTATATATAGAATCTAAAAAAAAAAAAAGCTATTTGAAGAAACAGAGAGTAGAATGGTGGTTACAGGGCTGGGGGGAGTGGGGGAAATGGGAAGATGTTAGTGAAAGGGTGCAAACTTACAGTTTAAGATGAATAAATTCAGGGGATCTAATGTATAGCATGGTGATTATAGTTAACAATATTATATACTTGAAAGTTGCTAAGAAAGTAGATCTTAAATATTCTCACTACAATGAAGAAATGCTAATTATGTGAGGTGATGGAAGTGTTAGCTAAAGAACATGTGGTATACCTTAAACTTACACAATATTATATCTTGATTATATCTCAATTAAAAATATGGGGCAGGGGACTTCCCTGGTGGTCCAGTGGTTAGGACTTTGCCTTCCAATGCAGGGCGTGTGGGTTTGATCCCTGGTCAGGGAGCTAAGATCCCACATGCCTCTCAGCCAAAAAACCAAAACATAAAAGAAAAAGAAAAAGCAATATTGTAACAAATTCAATAAAGACTTTAAAAATGGTCCACATCAAAAAAATCTTAAAAAAAAAATATGGGGCAAATTTAAAGCAGTGATCAGAGAAAGTTTCAAAGCCCTAAACACTTACATCAGTAAAAATAAAAGAATAAAAATTAATTAAATCTCCAAATTAAAAGGCTAGATAAGGTATAAAAAATTAAATCACAAGAAAGCACAAGTAAGGAACTAATATAAAAGCAAAGATTAATAAGGGCAGAGAAATAGGAGATGAAATGAATAAATCAGAAGTGGTTTTGTGTAAAAATTCAGTGGTACAGAAAAAAAACCCATTAATTTAATCAAGAAAAGAGGAAGAAAGCACAAACTATATGTGAATTAGAAATAACTATTGATACAGAGAAAGTAAAAATAATTGTAAGAGACTACTTTGCACAGCTCCATGAAAATAAATTTAAAAACATTTTGATATGAATTGTATGCTTTGTAACCTCATTAGAAACTTCCTTGGTAGCATTGTTGGAGGGACTAGAAGGTATGTTAAACGGAATCGTAAATACTGCCCTTCTCTTAGTAGCCAGTTTTGTGAAGTGGAGCTTTCTAGATTCTTTAAATGCAGCCAGGTACCTTAATGGAAAGAGGATTAGGGGATGACACTGAGTTAGTCTCATTCAAATATTAGCTAGCTTTGGGACATCAGGGATTTTCTTTCCCTCGTAATTTTTGTAGACTTTGAAGAGCTCTTCGAGTTACCTATAAAATTAGCCAATGAGTTCTCAAAGATCCTTCCTATTACTAATATTCCATATTTTCCTATCAGTAAGCTTTTTGTTTCTTACATGATTTTTTTTCTGGACCTATTTTATAAGCTTCCCACTGTTTTTACCCAGCGCCAGTTTACAATTCAGTGGATTTGATAACACCCAGTTCATGATGAACAGCTCTAATCACAAGGTAATTTGATGTCCATGATCAGTTGTTCAGCCTTTATTAGGATACAGTAGCAAACCACTAGCATCATTCCTAAAGGAGAATAGTTTTTTATTGTGTAAAGCAGGGCTGGTCAATAGAACTTTCTATAATGATGGAAATATTCTACATCTACACCACTTAATACGGTAGCCACTGGTCATATGTGGCTATCGAGTATTTGAAATGTGGGTAATGAGACTGAGGAATTGAATTTTTAATTTTATTTAATTCTAATTTATTTAAATGTAAGTAGCCACAGGTGACTTGTGGTTACCACATTAGATAGAACAGGTGTAGAGCGTAGCTTTTCCCCAGAATTAGGGGTCCACTCTGTGACTCTCCTATCAAGGCCTGCCAGAGACTCTACAAAGTATCCTTGGCATGCTGGAACCTCCAGCACAAATGAACATGCTAAGTCATATTTCCAAAATGGCAGGATAGCTTGTATCTCACTCTGCACCTAGTCAGAGCCTTCCCTTGCACTGGGTGCCACTCAAAACTGGCAGGCTTCTGTGTTACCCGATAGATGGACAGTGGTTCCATGAAGGGCAGTATATGCCCTGAACATACATGTGATTATATGGTGGTGTATCCTTAATAGCTAGAAAACACTGGTTTGGAAATAGAGGTGGGATATAGGATAGGCCCATCTCATCACCTCTCACACTGATCCAGTTGTGCAATTTATGATTTCTGATCCACAATTTTAGCCTCTGATTGGTTAGAGGCCATGATTTCCAGAAGGGAAACACTCTATGAAGTTAACAATGAAAAGTAAGGATGCTACTGCACAATGAGAACAGAGAAGTATATCTCACACATAGAAATTTCCCTGGGGCATCTTTTAATGTTTCCAGATTAGTATAGGTCAGGAATTTTAGCAACACCAGACCAGCAAGGGTTTAGCCCTTGGGGATGAATTTCTGGTTCACCCTACCAGGCAAGCAACCCAAATGAGACTAAATGCTTTCAGAGGGTGATAGTAATCTACAATGGTGGTGAAGATGAATGTCTATTATAGCCTCAGGACCAGGTACAGCAACAGTCCTAAAAGTCTTTGTAACTTTTTAGGAGATTACAACTGACAAAGATTGGATCTTTACCTCTACTTTCAGGGTGCACACTGGGGGATTTGATTGGTTTACCCAGTTTATGCACCTCCTCAGATTCTCTTGGCACTATATGCCACCCTCTCACCCCCACCACCTAAAGACTTAACCACCTACTAGTGGAGAACCTCATCCATCACTGTCATGGACACATCTCCTCACACTGCCGTCTGTCTCAGCCTCCCAGTGTGATAAAAAGCTTCTACATGTATCAGAGCAGGAGCCACCACAGCTCATTCAACCCTGTCCTACAACCCATAGAAGCTATTGCTACTTCCATCCCTCTGGGTTTAGATGATCTCTTGCAATCATGAATAGGGGAATTTGACTGTCCCAGTAGTTTCCTGGAGAAGTTCAGTAACACAACCTGGAGGGTTAGGGAGTTAATGTGGCAAGCTTGAGCCAGTGTACGGTAACCAAGAAGATTTTGTTAGATAAATCCCATCCTTTTCTTCTTCCCATGTATTTTCTGAGGTGCAATGGCTCCATAGCGTCTCTCAGGGAATGGTCCATGTGACTGATCAAATAACTATGTTTTCTTATAAAGCTATGGCCAATCTAATAATTTTATATATTGTATTTTCTTTTTTCTTGCCTCAGTTCCCTTTTATGAATTATTCCTCCCTGGAATTTCACATGCTCTTCCAACTCCCCATCAGTAAAATGTTAGTATTAATCTTTGCTGTCGGCTCTGTTTTCTAAGGAACTTGGGCTGAGATAGCAATGTTTAATGATTCTGCATATGCATTCAATGGACTGTCTATAAGAGGGAATCCTGGGAAGATGAGGGAGACTTCTTGTCATGAAAAGTAACCAGGAGGTCAATTGTAAAGAAAATCACAAAGAGAAATGAAGTGATGTGACATGCATGAAACAGAAGAAGAAAAAAAACAGAAATATAAGTAGCATGAAGATAGGAAATTGCTCACCAGATTTAAGCATTAAGCGTCCCTTGAGTTTTCTTTCAAGGACAAGGAAGGGTAACAAATTTGGGATAATAAATTAAGAGTGTTGTTGTTGACAGAAAGAGAACAAATGAACTCCCAGAAGAGGCTGTTGGGAAAGTGTCTTCTTTCTTACCTTTGTAGACTTCTTTAGAATTCCATGAAGATACTCATATCAAGGCCAACGTTATTATAAGTTGAGATAAAGAAAAAACATGGTGTGTGACCTTGGCTGTTTATTTGTAAAATCAACAAGAAGCAAAGAAAGTAATGGAACTCAAAGAATATTAAAAGCATCATGCTGTGGTGCTGTGGTCCTGGCCCTTTTAGGGGTTTTCTTTACAAGTCTGTTTGAATCCTGATTTAGGGACAACAATAGATAGACTAATTTCCAAAACTTTATTTATAGCCTAATCAAGGCAAAAATTTCTCTGGGTGCAAGAGTGTAAATATATAATTCAATGTCTTTGTCTTTGTGTTATTTTTTCTCAAGCTTTTACATGCATCAGAATCACCTGGAGGCTTGTTATAACACACTGTGGCCTCTCCCTCCCCAGAGTTTCTGATTTGGTAGGTCTAGGCTAGAGCTACAGATTTGGCCTTTCTAACAGGTTCCTAGGTGATGCTGACGTTGCTGATCCCAAGAACAAACTTTGAGAATCACTGTTCCGTGTTATTTGGAGGAGTGATGTTATAGCCTAGTCAGAGATGTAATTTTAAGAACTATCATGGTCATAGAATAGTAGGACATTCTCCATGGGGACTGTCAGCAGAATGTATTTGAAATTTATGGTCAACCATGTCCTATAGAGTTTTACATTTTAATGCAAAAATATATTCCCACTTAGTTCATCTGAATGTTGGAAAGAAATTTTTAAAAAGGTGTTTCATAAGCAGCTAGCATTGATGTTGCCATTCTGTGTAGTCCTATGAATTTTTTCCTACGCTACAGGCATGAAGATGTTTTCTTCAAATGACTCTGATACCCCAAGGTATCACCCTGACTATCTGTCAGAAATCTAACAGACATTGAAAAGTTGCTGTTTGGGATGATTAACTACAGTGATAGCAACTGTATCATAAGGTAGAGTTTACTTAAAAATTCAAGCTGCATAAAAAAAACAACTCTTCTCCTCCATGATTCAAGGGGAAGCATATGTAAAAAAAGTCTAGCCCAGTGATCTTGACCTTGGCTGCATATTACAACAACATGGGAACTCTTAATAAACATGATTCCCATGCACCATTCCATACTAATTCAATCAGCCTGGGAGTGTGCATTGGTTTTATATTGCTGCCTAACGAATTACCACAAACTCAGAGTCTGCAAACAACATAAATATGTTACATCACAGTTTTCCATGGATCAGGTGAATTGGGTTCTCTAATCAGGGTCTAACCAGGCTGAAATCAATGCACCACCCAGAACCATGATCTCATCTGAGGCTTTGAGTCCTCTTCCAAGCCCACTGGTTGTTGGCAAAATCAGTTCTGTGTTGTTGTTGGATGAGATTCTCAGCTCTTAGTGGTTAGCCACCATTCCCTGCCATGTGCCTCTTTCCGTAACATGGCAGTTTGCTTCTTCAAGGCTAATAGGACAGCATGTATGCTACTTTTAATCTCTCTCACTTCTCCTATATCTGATCTATGGACCCTATTTAAAAGGGCTCACCTGATTAAGTCAGGTCAACCTAGGGTAATCTCATTATTTATTAATTATTAATTTAAGATCAATTTATTAGGGACTTGACTACATCTACAAATACCTTTGCTCTTTCCATATAAAGTAACCTACAGGAGTAATATCCCATTATTTTCACAGGTCTCACCCACACTCAAGGGGATTGAATATATATGCACTCAACATTGGAGCACCTAAATACGTTAAGCAAATACTAACTGACCTGAAGGGAGACACAGACAACAATGCAATAACAGTAGGGGACTCCAATACCCCTTTCATCAATGGACAGATTATCCAGACAGAAAATCAACACAGTAATGTTGTACTCAAACCATACATTAGACGAAATGGACCTAACAGACATTTCTAGAACACTCCCTTTAATGGCAGCAGAATACAAGTTCCTCTCAAGTACACATAGAACATTCTCCAGGATAGATCACATGATAGGCCCCAAAACAAGTCTTAGCAAATTCAAGAAGATAGAAATCATACCAAGGAGCCAATAATCAAGGTAAAATGGAAGAATTAAAAAATACTTGATTAATCCAAAAGAAGACAGGGTGTGTGGATAAGGTTGAATATGAAAGAGTTTGAGAGAATTTTGGGATTGATGGAACTGCTCTGTACCTTACTCTGGTTTTAGTAACACAACTGTGTACATTTATCAAAACTTATGGAACTACGTACTAAAAAAGGTAAATTTGACTTTATGTAAATATATATGTTATACTTTTGTGAAAGTTGGAAAAAGTTGATTTCCTATTACTCTAATGCAAGAATATTTCATCAAAATAAAACTTGAGCCCTAATCACTAGGACCCAGCGTGTGTTTACTAAATAAATTGACTAATGAACAAAATAAAGAATATATAATATATCTGGTTTTCTGGAAACTATTAGAAAGTCCCTTTATTCTCCTAGGGGAAAAAAGAGAATAGAAAAACCATTGGTTAAATTTAGGTGATTTTGTAACAGGTTGATTTAGCGCGACTAAATTGATGCCAACAAAATGAGTCGGCATTGCTGTGATAGGAATCTATCATGGGGCCATTTCCATAGATCTCTGTCCTCATCACTTCCCTTTTTTTTTTTAACACCTTTAATGGAGTATAATTGCTTTACAATGGTGTGTTAGTTTCTGCTTTATAACAAAGTGAATCAATTGTACATATATCCCCATATCTCCTCCCTCTTGGGGAGATCACTTCCCTTTTTATTTGTATCAGTTCTTTTGATGAAGCCTTATAGGTTTCTTCTATGTGTAGATCACAGTAATCGGTGTGATATACACTATATTAAATATCAGAATAGAAATAAAAATTTAAAAAACCTTGAAAGTTGGAAAGGTGAAATGAACCTAAATATAGTCCTATTCGTATTTATTTTTTAATGCTACAGAGAGACAGGTTACACACACACGAAGAACTATTTTAAGGGTAGAATCAATTACTCTGAGAGGCAGTGCTTTCCTCTGGCATTTGTTGAAGTATTATTGGGTTAAAGCCAGCTAATGGTTGATGATGAGAAAAATCAAGAACTAACAACATGGCTTAACTAGCAGGCTTTAAGGAATCTTCCAATTCTGATAATATTCAATATTTCTGAAGTGCCTACCATGAGTAGGTCATTATTTCCAGGCTTGTAGTGGATTCAGACGAGCAGAGCCTTGGCCTTTATCTCACGCTCATGCTGTTCCATGAGGATGTTCTGTCAGCTCTGCCTTCACAAGACACCCAGCATCTGACCACTGCTCAGCATCTCCCCCATCACCAACCTGGTCTGTGCTCACCTCTGGTCTGAACTCCCGAGTTCTTGTCCCTGAACAGAGCGCCCCACCTCTTCCACACCCCCTTCCATCTGATCTCAACAAGGCAGCTTCCTCACTGTTCTTCAAACATTCCAGGCAAGCTCCCAACTTAGGACCTTGGCTTTTGCTTTACGTGAAATGCTCTTCTTTCAGATGCCTGCCCGGCTTCTTGATCCCTTCCCTCATGTCTCTACTCCAAAATCCCATCTCTCTAGTTCGACTTACCTGGCCACCCGAACTTGAAAGTCAACTCTCCACACTGACATGTCACAGCTCCCTCTTTGATTTTTTTTTCTCCTTAACACATCACTACCTAATATACTTATTTTATTGACATTTAAAAATCTTGTTTGTGTGTATCCCCATCAGCACATAAGCGCCATGGTTTTTATGTTTTGTTTTCTGCTGTATTCCCAGCGTTCAGAATGGAGCCCCACACAGAGTTGACAATAAGTACATGATTGTCAAAGAAACAGAAGAAATGATAAAAGTCCATGGTGGAAACAGCCGCATTCATTAAGCACTGGTTCAGGGTCTGGCACAGTGCTAAGCACTTTGCAGGCTAATGTGTTCCTGAGTCCTTGTGACAACTGAGCCCCAGGTAACAGGTGAAGAAACCAAGGTTCAGAGAAGTCAGATAAGTTGTCCTAGGTCCCACAGCTGGTCAGTGCTGGGCCTAGATAACATTCAAGGGTTCACAGCGCCACCGCTGCCCAACTCACTAAACCAAAAGTGTATCCCATCTCACTCTTCTCATCGTCCTCAGCTTGACCAGAGGGGTGAGGCATGTGTCACCCAGGGAGAGCAGACCTATCAACTGTGATTCTGTTACAAGGGCATTTGAGGGATTGAAGACATTTTCCCAGCATGGATTTGGTAGATTGTATTTGGTGCTGCATCTCAGGGAAGTCAGGACCTGCGGGTTGCCATGGTAATGGAGAGCAGCTGCTCACAAACTCATTTCCTGTGGAGTGATAATCCCTTCTCCATAGTTTGAACTGGGAACAAATCTGGTAACTTGTTATGATGTGGCTGTTGCCAGTGCTGATGGTTCTATTTAGACCTACATCTAATATTTTCTTTTCTCCTTTTCACTTTTAAAGTTAGTCAACCACATTATAGAAAAAAAAGAAAATTCACAATCACCTGACCCAACACAAACTCATTGTTATTTATTCTCATATTTATTTTTCAGAAGACAATTCTGGTTCTGCCATCTACGAGTCATTTGACCTTGGGGAAATGTCCTAACCTTTATAAAACAAAGTAAATCTCAACTCTCAATGATGCTAATAATCATTATTTTATTAATTTTTAGTTTTATATTTCTTTTTAGTTTTTTTTTTAGTTTTTTTTTTTCAGTATGTGGGGCTCTCACCACTGTGGCCTCTCCTGTTGCAGAGCACAGGCTCCAGATGCACAGGCTCAGCGGCCACGGCCCACGGGCCCAGCCACTCTACGGATGTGGGATCCTCCCGGACCGGGGCACTAACCCGTGTCCCCTGCATCGGCAGGCGGACTCTCAACCACTGCACCACCAGGGAAGCCCTCTTTTTAGTTTTTATCTTTGAGGATCAAATGAAATAAAGTATGCAATGGTCTGGTGCTAGGGGCTTCCTAGGAATGTTTGTGTCTCTCTTCAGATTTCCCTTTTTCTTCATATTATTCCCTAACCTGCCATGCTACAGACACCACCACCCCACAATGAGCCCTTTTAGAGGTATATTTGAAATGTTTAATTATTGGAAAATAATATATAACCAATAGGAAGACAGTGCTGATATGTGAAAGCTAAAACTCTCCTTGTAAACTTGACTTCTCTAAATGACAATGTTTTCAAAGTCCTTTGCCTCTCTGCATTGTTAGTGCTAAGTACATAGGGTCTGCCTACGCCTCAGAGCCAAAATATCACCTGAAGCTCAAGGGTCTGTCTTGCATACCTGCACTGCACTCACAGTCACCATCTTCAGAACTTATTTAGACACACAAGTACCTCTTGTCCTCTGTTCTGTGTTCAACATCCTCAAACCTCTGAAGGTAGCATCCCAGCTCTGTCCCATATTAGCTGTGTGACTTCAATGCCTTGGTTTTCTCATCTCTAAAATGCAGATAATAATAGGTGTAAGTTCATAAGTGTTGCCAGGATTGCGATAATGCACGAAAGTTCTTCACCCAATAGATGGTAAATACTGCCTACACAAAGGATGAACATCTGAGCCTTCAGGAGAGAGTAGGGGAAAATCTTGCTTGCCTTCTCTCACTATTCACCATTTCTTTTATTTTTCACTTACAGACTGTTTGGCCCATTTCAATCTTTGCTAGGTTTTCTTTACAGAAATAACTTTATTTCCTGCTG
>NW_006778055.1:803596-823260 GCF_000442215.2 Lipotes vexillifer | reverse complement strand
ATTTCTTGCTGAGTCTTTGGCCCATTTTCTAGTTCTCTGTCTCTGCAATCGTTACATGTAATCCATCATCAGGACCACCACACACACAGATGCAAGTTTTGATGTGAAGGAATTTTATCTTCTGTTATACCAAAAATATATATTAAACACCTTGTAGATTGCCTCACACTGTTTCTGGCACTTTAAGGAGATGTTAAGCCAAGTTTCTTCCATTTTTGAAGCTTAATTTTTGTAGGCGTTCACAGCCCTCAGTGCTCATATGCTTTCTGTTCCATATCCTGCCTCAGTTTACTGACATCCCTCTGCCTTGGGTCCCATCCCCATTGGAAACTTTTTTATGATCTTGAACTCAGGACTTAACCCAAACTAATGTGCTTAAGAGTCATGCCATTTAATGAACATTTCATTCAGCAACTGTTTATTAGGCCCCTGCTGTATGCCAAGCTCCATGTTATTCCCTCTATGTAATATATATTCATTCTTACAAAGCCTTCTAGAAAATAGTACTTTAACCCAAAGGATATAAGTTGAAAAATTCAGGCAGGTTGGGAAACTAACTATTCAGGAGGTAAACTTTTAAAAATCATTTTTATGTCTCACTAATAGGCATTACTGTATTTCACACCGGATTTGTTAACCCCTGATGCCATGTTTTGAACTGATATATGTGATGACAGTGATCAATGACATTCAGAGGAAGAAAATAAAATGAACGCTTTTAAAGTCAAAGAAGATCATGGCATTCCAAAGCAAACAGGAGATCTGAAACTTTCAAATGGCATTTTCTTCAACTAAAATTTGCGTCGAGTGTACAACAAAGGGTAGTCCTTGCCAGTGGGGTTATCAATTCTGCTTGAGGTATTAACTTAAGATATCAACTTGTTACCAGTCAAGTATCCATCTTGGAAATGTCTCCCCTGCAGAGTAATGGTTGCATATAACACTACAGGCTAAACTAATCCTGTTGCCATTTGGGGTTCTAAACTCCACCACACATAAAGATTCTATCTGAGCTTCCAGCTTATACAAGAGTTGATGAACTAGGAGCTTTTCTAATAACAGTGAACTCCACATAAATGGAATGTTCATTCCATAAGCTCCATGGTTAATCGGATAAAACCACTTTGAGTAAATAAAACTAATAGCACTTTCTTCTAATTGATGCTCAAGAGCCACCTACTTCTTCTGTGCAGTAAGACAACAGTAAATTAGTGTTGTTTTCAACTTGCGTGGGATGCTTTCCTGAGACTAAGAGATTTGTTCAGACTTTCAGAGTTTTCCTTGTCAGTTAACCTCTGTTAACTTTCTATCTCCCTACTTCCTCAGGAGCCTTAACCCAGGGATGTGCAGGGATTTGTGAGTATGCAAATATCAGACTCCATTTTCCTTAAAGCTAAAGAAGGGCTCCTAACTGGCCATGCATAGGTACCCACCTTCACTATGATGGGTCGCAATCTCGACATTTTAAAATAGCACCTTGGCATTTCCTTTTTGCCATGAGGGATGACAGTGGATTTAGTTCACATGCCCTCAAATGAGAAGCTCCAAGATTTGTCCGTGGACAAGTAAGCCTGTAAAATGATGAATCTATCTACCTGTGATTGATATGTCATGTTCACAGTTTCCTCAGAGATGACTGAAGCCAGAGACATTTTTGTCACAGTTGGTCCATTATTCATTTGCCTAAAACATCCCCCTTATCTGTAAATTAGAGATGATAACCAGAGTCCTTTCTAGAGATACAGTGAAGAGAATATGAAGCAAAGCATGCAGAGTACTCTGCCAGAGGCTGGTCCGCAATAAGCTCTCACAATGACCATTTACATTATAGCAATTCTAGATTTAAAACAATTACCAGATTTTTCTCAATGCAGATTGTTTTGATGCCTCCAACATTGTTTCAAGGCAGGCAAAATGGTACAGAAAACAGCACAAAATCCTGCAGGATGCAGCCCTCAGTTCTAGTTCTGGTTCTGTGGCGATTAACCATGGGGATACTGGTAAATCACAATACGTTTTAGAACTTGAATTCTCTCCTCTGTGAAACCAGGCTGACCAATGCCTACATTACACAGATGCTGGAAAAATCAAACAGGATAATTTATGTAATGCTATTTTGAAAAATACATAGAGCCACATGTAAAGCATTATTGGGATTTTAGGGTTTAACTTCTGTTGAATGAAAAATCAATAATCTCTTTGAAATATCTCTCAGAGGATTGAAAACCCATTAACTTTAGTTTTATCTATAACATTATTTTGCCTGGTAGAGGTTTTAAAATGTTTAGCTTACGAATTGAAAAACCATCAAATCAGAGCAAGACTACCAAGGGTGCAACACAGAGAGCTAGCATATGTCCATGGCCTTGCCTTATCTTCTCTCTGCAACTCATCCAGATTGCATTCTGCCTTTCTTATTAGCGAGTACAGACATGTGTTTCTCACCACTAATGTCTTTCACTTTCTCGCATGTGACAACTATAAAGGATGCCCAGGGCCTTGACAAGGGCTTAAAGAAAAGCAGAGAAATGTTTTACTTTTTAATTGACCAATGCAGAATTTAACTTGGAAATGCTCATTTAGTTTGAAACATCCAAAAGTGAGAGCTAAAAAAAAATGGTGTATTATTGTTTTAAATATATGCCTTCATTATATTTTTCAATGTCCCATAATAATACAAAACATTGTCATAACCATCCTCTTGCAAAAATGAAATCCTATTAAGTGAAAAAGACATTTAAGAGCTTTAAGGAAACTCATTTTTCAAATTATCTTCTTTAAACCAATTGGCAGTGCTTTTTTGATTTAAATAGGAAGTACTGATAACATAGTCAACTGACTCTGAGACTATTTTGATATAATATTTCTAACAGTAGTTTAAAGATGCACACTCAGCACTTGTTATGGTAACTGATGATGCTAAAAATACTTTCGAGTCAGAGGCCGGTTTACTTGTGTGAGTCCCCTGAGCCTTAGAATCCTTTTAGAAGTGAAGTAAGAGGGTAGAAGGAGGAAGTGTGTTTCACACCATGGTTTTGTCCTGTGATTGTTCCAATGCTTCTTTCTATATATGATGTCTTTTTCCTCCCTCATCTTGTCACAGAGAAAGGGCTGTGGGGAATGTGCATGCACTAACATGGCCCAGAGAGTTATTTGGCCAGGACCAACTGCAGTCTGCCATGGACATGTCTTTTCCTGTTTCTCAGTCCTCGACTCTCAGTTCCTACCCTGTGGTTGGCTTCTACTCCTTCCTCTCCTTTTTCTTATTTCAATGCTAGGATCAGTTGACCTGTGCTTTCTCCACTGGGCTGCCTTTGGACAATCTGTGCACACTGTTCTTCATCTAAAATATGGAAATAACATCTCTTATGTTGCAGAAGCATTGGCAAGATTAAATGAGATGATGCTTAGCCCCACATTTGGTATATAAGCTCAATAAGTTACAGGTATTGTGACATGGACTATCTACTCATATTGCTACCAAGTCTGCTAAACCAGTGATTAAAATGCAAATATCTTCTCTCTGCAACTCATCCAGATTGCATTCTGCCATATAAGTCAGAGAGTATGTTTCTCACCACTAATGTCTTTTACTTTCCCACATATGACAACTATAAAGGGTGCGGAGGGCCTTGAATTTTATATTGAAAGAGGTTATCTCCTATTTTATTTTTACTTTCCTTCTACTAAGTCTCCTTGACTTTGGGTCTCACTGCGTTGTATTTTCAAGGTTTCTCACTGTACCAAACAATTTATTTAGGTTATCTTGGTATCTGATTCCCAAATTCCCATTTGCTTTATCATGTGACCCTTTATTGAGTCAGAGTTTGAAAACCTATAACCAATTTTGTTTTGTGATCTGATATGGAACTTTTTTTTGGTAAATGAGTTTGCCTTTAAACATGGTGCTTTGTGACCACCTAGAGGGGTGGGATAGGGAAGGTGGGATAGGGAGGGTGGGAGGGAGACGCAAGAGGGAAGAGATATGGGGATATATGTATAGCTGATTCACTTGTTATAAAGCAGAAACTAACACCCCATTGTAAAGAAATTATACTCCAATAAAGATGTTAAAAAAAATAAAATGAGTTTGCCATTAAATAAATCCATGCAACGAGTTAATTTACTAGTTGTTAAGATACATCATCATAAATTGCTAAGTCTGACACCTCAGTTGATAAAAATAAAAATTTCTTCTCTCTTTCATCTCTTTGAACTTTTTCCAAATATAGCTTTTTAAAATTTGAAACTTTCTATTGGACTGTGAAATACATACCAAAAAATTTCATAAATTATAAATGCACCGTGCAAAGAATTTCACAATCTGAACATACCCATGTGGCCTCCCCACCCGTCTAACTCTTGAATGCATGAGCACAAGTCCTTGCATCTAGTAGTTCTCTTTCTCCTCTGCAACCACATTCAGAATCAGAGAACACTTCCTATGAAAACTTAGAATATCCACAGGGTGGTGCATTAATGGGACAAAGATGAAGTCTTGAAGTAAATGGCTGTCCTCTGTTTCCATCAAGCTTGAGTATAGAATCTCATTTTCTAAACAAGAATAACAACAATTCATTGTAGGCTTTGTTATGTGTGTAAGAATAAAATGCATGCAAAGAGGAGAAATGGAAGTACACCAATATTAGGTTTTCATACCATTTGTGAAATGGTTGTAATCAATACAGAATAATGACAACAAGCAATGGAATAAGTGGAAAAAAGGGGGCCCTCTTTAGGATGCTTCTATTTTAAATCTTGAAGTGTTTATCCAAAATGATTGCTTTGGGCAATCAGCTGTTCTTGCAAATTTGGATGGAAAGACTCAAGGTAAGAATCTAAGTAATGTCTACCCACAGAGCTAAAGATAATATTTAGCTCTGCCTCCTTTTCTTCTTTCGGATCGTATCACTCGTCTTTCCCGAGAATTTCACTAGTTAAACCACACTTTTATTGGATATCATTAAAAAATTAAGTGAAGATTGGGATGAATTTTGCTATGGGCCCAGAAGAGTAACTGTCCTTCTATTGTCAGGGCAGACCTAACATGCAAATGTCATTAGAAATGCTACACTTTAGCCACCTACAGGAAAGACACCCTACAACTAGTTGAGCTTCCTTTGTTCTTATATGTTAAATGCCTCACATTCTAACTTAAACGAAAAGCACAGGAGGATCCTGATCTAGGCACTAATAATGAGGCCAAGGTTGTGAGTAGGTTTTACAGAAGAGGCATGGTATCATATAGATCAGCACTAAGATAGGATGCAGTTAAAAATGCACATGGACCAGAGCCCACTGGCAGAGTTGGCAGAGCTCAATAATAGTGAAAAATAAACTCAAAGGATACCGGAAGACCATGGCTAATAGTGTGCCTGTAGAGGTTTATCAACAAAAGGACAGGTATTTTCAAATTATCTTTGTGTAGTTTTTATCACAGGTAACATGTCCATATCATTCTGAACCTGATTAACCTAAAATGCAAGGAGTGATATGGGTACCTTTTTAAAAATGGTAATTCAACATAATATTGTACCTCAACTCTATTTCAGTAATTTTTTAAAAGGAATTTAAAAAAATTATAATTCTACATTTGGAAAATATTTGTTCTTTTTTTTCATTATAACTATTATTTTTAATCTACTCAGAGCTTGAACTAAGTCAGGCACTTGAAATGACAGAAAATGACTGCCTGACTGTTCAAATACCTCATCAAATGACAGACAGTCAGAAAAAGACCTCCCTTTGCATAGATTAAGAATAAATGATTACATTAGGTCCTTTGAGGGATAGCCATTATAAAAAGCCAAATCCTGAATCCCTTAGATATTTTCTAATGCTCTCCATTATCTTATGTGATACTATAAGTAAAAATGCATTAAAATAAGAAAAAATATTCAGATTTAAAAATTAATGCAAAGAGGAAGACTAGTTTTCATCATGTAAGATGTCAAGTCCTGGCTTGTGTTGTTATAAACTGTTTCCCCTTCCCCCAAGCCATTTAAATATTGTGTACCTTGGGCCCAAATTAAGCTTGCTCAACCATCCACCATCACCATCACAGATTTCCCCAGAATGTATGGACAACTAGTGACTAATGCCGTAAGATGAACTTGTTGGGTATACTTCTGATTCAGGTTTCTGTACGTGGAAAGGGTTCATTTTAGAGAGAGGAAAGAATGAGGCCAACTCAGAAAGAAAATTAAATTATGGACAAAAACTGAAGAGGGATCCTGAGCTTTTCAAGAACTTGTATTCTAGTCATTTCTGAGGCCTTATATGCCTTAGCACCTCTGACACAGCCAGAGAAGCAAAGAAACAAGGGAAGACTATTAATTTAGGATGTATCTTGGGAGAGATGTAATTTTACATAAAATTACAAAATGTTTGATGGTTTTAGTGAAAAAACATTAGCAGAACTGAAATTAACCTAAGTTCTTTCTCTTGAAAAAAAAATTATCCAATAAAAAAAATGCATGAGTGTTTTTTCATGTTCAATCTCTGTATATACTAGATTGGGTATTACTGACTACCTATGCTTGCAAAAATGTTTCTCTAGTAAGTATCTTTCCTAATCAGATTCATTTGTCAGTGCTAAACATGAAAATATATTATGTGCATGTGAATGTCTGTGTATGTATATATGTGTGTGTGTATTAAATACACATACGTGTTATATATGCATTGTGTAGATATACATATATATATTGATAATTATGCAGAAATTACTGTTTTAAACTGATGACAAGCTCTTCCAAGGAGCTAAGGTTTCTATAGGACTAAGTAAAAAATGTTTTTTGGAATTGGAAATTGTTTCAAAGCGGATAGCTATAATACCTGCAGGCCTTGAGTTATAAGGCAGGAAAAAGAGAACTATCTTTACATATGAGAGAAGCACATTACAATTTAGGAAGTTTTCCCACACAGAAACATATCTGACTTCCTTAACATTGTATGAAGGCTGGCCTAGTTAACAATTACATCTAGTTACAGATATGCACAACAAACACTAAAGTTTAGTGCTGTAAAAGAACCATTTTATTATGCACATAGATTCTGTGGGTCAGAACTTTGGAAAAGGCACAATAGGGAATACTTGTTTCTTTTCCATAGTGTCTGGGAAACTTAAAGGCTGAGAATGATCTGATGACAGGGGCTGTTATTATCAGACGCTTATTCATCTGGGCTGGCAGGACTTGTAGACTAAGGCTGCCAACAGAAAAAACATCTATACATGGTCTCCCTCGTCACTTGGCATCCTTACAGCATGACAGTTTCAGGGTAATTTGACTTCTTACATGGTGGCTCAAGGATCCAAGAGCTCATGTTCTAGTGAAAAAAGGCAGAAGGAGCTTTGCTTTCTATGGCTGAGTCTTAAAAATCAAGCAGCATCACTTCCATCCCATTCTATTTGTTACAAGCGAGTCACAAACCCATCCAGATTAAATAGGAGTGGTAATGTTCTAGAATGGCATGCGGGATATGGGGATATTGCTGCAGGCATCTTTTGCAAATACAATATGCCACAGAAGCTAAGGTTCAAAGAGGTTGAATGACTTGCTAAAGCCGAACAATTGGTAAAACCAATACTTGGTGTTTGACTAGAAGACAGCATTTGTGATCTGCAAATCATTGCTCAAAGTCTGCAGCAAAACAAGTGAGATGAAATTGTATCACAGCTACAAAATGGAGGTGTGGACCTCAGTATAGTAACAATATTTTAAACTTTCAAAATTCAAAACTTTATCTCTGATACCTATTTTTCTCTTGAAGACCCTACTTTCTCCTCTCTCTACATTAAAGTCCTATATCCTGGTTGTTCTGAGCTGTATTCAGCATTCAGGAAATATCTTAATCTAATGCAATGTTAGAGCAGATTTTCCATTGCCAAACTCATAAAATGAGACTTGTGTTGTACAATCTAATGATATCTGGGGGGACTACTTCACAGCAGACATACATTTTCCCTGAGGGTTTTCATCAGTGCCGAGTCCAATTTTGTCTGATGTGCTGCTTATTTCTTAGAATGCTGTATTTTGTAAATTTTTGCTACAACATTATGAGGATGCTATGTTCATACTGGTTTTACAGATGAAGAATCCGGGGCTTAGAATGCTAATTACCAAATGGAGGTGAGGAAACATTTTTGAGGTCATTGACTTGTGCATTATCTGGACTGTGATAATGGCTTTACGGATATACTCAGGTACCCAAACTTATCAAACTGTGTTTTAAACACATGCAGTTTATTTTATGTCAATTACACCTCATTAAAGCTGGAAAAAAAATAAACAGAATGCTACCTAATGTGTCCAGGACAGCACAAACAGAACAGTGCTTCTACAGTCTCACCTCTGAAACCTAGGTTCTTACTCAGCAAGCCTTGCAGCGGAACACTGGGGGAGGACGTCACAGCCTAGCTGGGAGGAAAGGAGATGGAGTGAAGAGGAAGATGCACACGCATTTTGGTTTTCCTTAGAATATTAGCACCTCCTGACCTGCAAACCAACTTCAGGAGAAACTGAAGCCCAAACTGTGGTCTTTGGATTCTAAGTTGCCCAGGTGGATCTGCTGTGTTATTTGTTTCTGGGGTAGAGACACTGGCAGCCTTGGCCGTTCACCCCCAATAAGATCACAGCTCTTGTAGGGAGGCAGCTATGAGTCCAAGGAGGTTGGGATGACTGTCAGCCTTGGAAGAAGGAGAAATAGTGCAAACTCAAAACCGCTAAGCGGTGATCTCTGTTGGGGCTCAGGTTGTGAATGTCCCATCACAGTTGTAACCCCCTAGCACTCATGGTGTGTAGTAGATGCTCAATAATTAAATTGAAATAAATGACTCAATGAATCTCCAACTCTAAAAAGTTAAACCCAAGTGGCTCTTTTGCTGTTAGATTTATATGGAAAAGTTACAACACTATAGATATGATACAATAGTTATTTTGGGAAAGGTAGAGATAAATATCTAAAATTAAAGTGTGAAAATGATCTAAAGATTTCTATTACCTATGCTTCCTCTCTGAGCTAAAATCATATCATTTACATCAGCATTAACTTTCCTCTGCAACTGCTTTTTGCAGTAAACCTCTGGCTTTTATTAGGGGCAGACTGATCTGCATTAGCAGACAAAATAACATCACATTAGCGTTTAGCTTGCTCTGCTTATTTTCCCACAAAACTCAACTCATCATAACTTCTCTAAAGAAATAACACTTCCATTTTTGTCAATATTCATAATTAGTTGTATTTACATATTCATTGATGGATAATGGACATTTTAGACAGTCTAGCTACATTATACATTATAGGACATGAATCAAGTAAATCACAAGGTGTGTGTGCCAATGTAATTTCAAAAAATGTAAGAAAATTTTACTTTCTACTACCCTGCTATAAAATTGTTAGTTCAATTAAAAGGGGTCATTTTATTCCTTAATGATGGAGACTTACAGAAATTGAAAGGCTACTGAAAACCTGGCAACTGGCCCAAGTTTTTTCCTTGTCAGTTCCACAGGTCACACATGTTTGTGTGATAGATAATATAAATTCACTGCGTTGGGAGGTCTGAGGCTGCTAACTTTCAAAACCTCTCTTAGCAGACAAGTTCAATCAGCATGAAGAGCACAATGAGGCATGGAACTGTTATGCTGCATCAAGCAGCAAAGTAATTTATTCCTTGAAACACCTGAAAACGAACAAATGCATTTCTGAGGCATGAGAACATGTATTCTACATTGTAGGCTAAGATTCATTTAGCCTGACCACTAAAGTTTCAAAATCATACTGGGAAGTATGCCTGTGTAGATGGCTTGTGTAAAGCTTATGATATTAGAAGGGAATAGAGGATGCTAGGCAGGAGGTAGCCAAAACAGGACAGAAATCAGGGATTTCATAGTAAAGAACCCATTACTATGAAATTATTAAGATCCTTTTCTCTCCTGTCCATGCTGGGGAGATTTTGCCATTCCATAAGTTTTTCTGTTTAAAAATGTACTCATGGTGGAATTTGAACTTTTGATTAAAAAAACAAATTGGATTGTAAAAATCCATCAAATTGGCTCTATAATTCCTTTGAAGGAAGAGTTAAACTGTTTTCTTTTGTTTATTTGTTGTCTCTTTTGAATAATAACAATGTTAGGCTTCTTTATGTTTTTCCTTTGCTATTTTCCTGCAGTGAGATTCTTTCCAATTTAATCCTTTCATCCGTAATTAGGAGGGGATAACAACAGCTTGATATTCTCTCTCTCCTTTTCTCTCCCTCTGTTTTGCCTAAACAAAATGGTGTGATTGGCAATATGCATTTAGTAATCCATTTAGGAAAATGTGGAATGTGGAAGAATTTGGTTTTTTGTCCTGCCTGGCTTCCCTATACTAATCCTCCTACCCCTTACCAAAGGGGGAAAATTAAGGCAAAGATAGTTCACTTTTGATACCGAAGGGGCCAGAAGGTGTGCTGTGGAATGTAGTTTTAGCCTTAAGTAGACCGTATTTGTATGGACGAAGCCCATCAAAATGAGAAGGAAGGAGGGGAGGGAAAGGCGATGAGGAGAACCCATTTCTCCAGCGTTGAAATTGGACGCTGGTGCTCTGAGTGTGTTTATCAAGGCACCTGCGGTGTTGAAATCACCAAGAGGCTGACGGAGCATGTGCAGTGGGAAGCAGATTTGCAGTGCAGGTGATGCCGATCAGAGAATAAGCTAGAAAAGAGGCAATTACAGCTGAGGATGACAAGCTGACAAGCACAACAGAGAATGTGCAAATGCACAGACAGCAGCGAACGCCACGTCTCCGCAGGCCGTGGCCAGAGTCGCGGGCTCCTCCTAGCGCGAGTCTCTCCAGGCACGTTTTGAAGCCTCATGTTAGATCCAAACAAGTTGCCACAGCTCCATCTTTCCCTCTGGAATTACTGCCACTGCATTAAAACACAGTCGCACTTGATAAAGGCCGAGATGAAGCCGGCACTGCAGCCCCTTTGCTGGACAGCTGACTTTCTCTCTCACACGCCCATTTCAGTTGGCAGGTCCAGCAAGTGACTGAATTAAAGAGACCTGCCTGCGAAATTCACCAGGGAGCCTTGCGGGCTCTGCCCCTTCACCACTCAAAATCCGAGCAAATCATGCCTGTCTAGACCGGCAAGCACCACAGAAAACTGCTTCAGATGCTGTGTCTGCCGGGTGTGAAGGGATAATGAGGAGACTCCGGTTTGGGTGAAATGAACCCTGTTTACAGCATCAGACTAAGCAAAAGGAGGAATCTGTATCCTGCTTCAGGGAGAATTTTCACAATTACATCACATCACCTTCTGCTCTAGCGTCCTTATTTCACCCTGTGTTCCCAGGATGAGGGCTCCTCTGCAAACCAGACTCCTCTGTTGTGCTCCCACCCGGTGATTTTCACAACATTTGAATATTAGCACTTTCTTTTTTTAACATCTTTATTGCAGTATAATTGCTTTACAACAGGGTGTTAGTTTCTGCTTTATAACAAAGTGAATCAGCTATACATATACATATATCCCCATATATCCTCCCTGTTGCGTCTCCCTCCCACCCTCTCTATCCCACTCCACTAGGTGGTCACAAAGCACAGAGCTGATCTCCCTGTGCTATGTGGCTGTTTCCCACTAGCTATGTTCTACATTTGGTAGTATACATAAGTCCATGCCACTCTCACTTCGTCCCAACTTACCCTTCCCCCTCACCATGTCCTCAATTTCATTCTCTAACATCTACGTCCATATTCCTATGCTGCCCCTAGGTTCTTCAGAAGCTTTTTTTTTCCCTTTAGATTCCATATATATGTGTTAGCATACGGTATTTGTTTTTGTCATTCTGACTTACTTCACTCTGTATGACAGACTCTAGGTCCATCCACCTCACTACAAATAACTCAACTTCGTTTCTTTTTATGGCTGAGTAATAGTCCATTATATATATGTGTCACATCCTCTTTATCCATTCATCTGTCAGTGGACACTTAGGTTGCTTCCATGTCCTGGCTATTGTAAATAGAGCTGCAATGAACATTGTGGTACATGACTCTTGGTGTTATGGTTTTCTCCGGGTATATGCCCAGTTGTGGGATTGCAGGGTCATAGGTTACTTCTATTTTGAGTTTTTTAAGGAAACTCCATACTGTTCTCCATAGTGGCTCTATCAATTTACATTCCCACCAACAGTGCAAGAGGGTTCCCTTTTATGCACACCCTCTCCAGCATTTACTGTTTGTAGATTTTTTGATGATGGCCATTCTGAATGGTGTGAGGTGATACCTCATTGTAGTTTTGATTTGCATTTCTCTAAGGATTAGTGATGTTGAGCATCGTTTCATGTGTTTGTTGGTAATTTGTATATCTTCTCTGGAGAAATGTCTATTTAGGTCTTCTGCCCATTTTTGGATTGGGTTTTTTTTTTTTTTTTTTTTTTTTGGCAGTCCGCGGGCCTCCCATTGCCATGGCCTCTCCCGTTGCGGAGCACAGGCCCCAGACGCACAGGCTCAGTGGCCATGGCTCACGGGCCCAGCCGCTCCACAGCATGTGGGATCCTCCCGGACCAGGGCATGAACCCATGTCCCCTGCATCGGCAGGCAGACTCCCAACCACTGCGCCACCAGGGAAGTCCCTGTTTGTTTTTTTGATATTGAGCTGCGTGAGCTGCTTGTAAATTTTGGAGATTAATCCTTTGTCACTTGCTTCATTGGCAAATATTTTCTCTCATTCTGAGGGTTGTCTTTTGGTCTTG
This sequence comes from Lipotes vexillifer, assembly GCF_000442215.2. Classification (NCBI taxonomy): domain Eukaryota; kingdom Metazoa; phylum Chordata; class Mammalia; order Artiodactyla; family Lipotidae; genus Lipotes; species Lipotes vexillifer. The sequence continues at coordinate 810,523 of NW_006778055.1, read as the reverse complement.
TTTATGGTTTCCTTTGCTGTGCAAAAGCTTTGAAGTTTCATTAGGTTCCATTTTTGTTTTCATTTCCATTTCTCTAGGGGGTGGGTCAAAAAGGACCTTGCTGTGATTTATATCATAGAGTGTTCTGCCTGTGTTTTCCTCTAAGAGTTTTATAGTGTCTGGCCTTACATTTAGGTCTTTAATCCATTTTGAGCTTTATTTACACTATGGTGTTAGGGAGTGTTCTAATTTCATTCTTTTACAAGTAGCCGTACAGTTTTCCCAGCACCACTTATTGAAGAGGCTGTCTTTTCTCCATTGTATATTCTTGCCTCCCTTATCAAAAATAAGGTGACCATATGTGCGTGGGTTTATCTCTGGGCTTTCCTGTTCCATTGATCTATATTTTAGTTTTTGTGTGAGTACCATCCTGTCTTCATTACTGTAGCTTTGTACTATAGTCTGAAGTCCGGGAGCCTGATTCCTCCAGCTCCGTTTTTCTTTCTCAAGATTTCTTTGGCTATTCGGGGTCTTTTGTGTTTCCATAAAAATTGTGAAATTTTTTGTTCTAGTTCTCTGAAAAAGGCCATTAGTAGTTTGACAGGGATTACAGTGAATCTGTAGATTGCTTTGGGTAGTGTAGTCATTTTCACAATGTTGATTCTTCCAATCTAGGAACATGGTATATCTCTCCATCTGTTTTTATTGTCTTTAATTTCTTTCATCAGCGTCTTATAGTTTTGTGCATACAGATCTTTTGTCTCCTTAGGTAGGTTTATTCCTAGGTATTTTATTCTTTTTGTTGCAGTGGTAAATGGGAGTGTTTCCTTAATTCCTCTTTCAGATTTTTCATCATTAGTGTACAGGAATGCAAGAGATTTCTGTGCATTAATTTTGTATCCTGCAACTTTACCAAATTCATTGATTAGCTCGAGTAGTATTCTGGTAGCATCTTTAGGATTCTCCTTGTATATTATCATGTCATATGCCAACAGTGACAGCTTTACTTCTTCTTTTCCGATTTGGATTCCCTTTATTTCTTTTTCTTCTCTAAAACTTCCCAAACTAACTTGAATAATAGTGGTGAGAGTGGGCAACCTTGTCTTGTTTTGATCTTAGTGGAAATGGTTTCAGTTTTTCACCATTGAGAACGATGCTGGCTGTGGGTTTGTCATATATGGCCTTTATTATGTTGAGGTAAGTTCCCTCTATGCCTACTTTCTGGAGGGTTTTATCATAAATGGGTGTTGAATTTTGTCAAAAGCTTTTTCTGCATCTATTGAGATGATCATATGGTTTTTCTCCTTCTATTTGTTAATATGCTGTATCACATTGACTGATTTGCATATACTGAAGAATCCTTGCATTCCTGGGATGAACCCCACTTGATCATGGTGTATGATCCTTTTAATGTGCTGTTGGATTCTGTTTGCTAGTATTTTGTTGAGGATTTTTGCATCTATGTTCATCAGTGATATTGGCCTGTAGTTTTCTTTCTTTGTGACATCTTTGTCTGGTTTTGGTACCAGGGTGATGGTGGCCTCGTAGAATGACTTTGGGAGTGTTCCTCCCTCTGCTATATTTTGGAAGAGTTTGAGAAGGATAGGTGTTAGCTCTTCTCTAAATCTGTGATAGAATTCGCCTGTGAAGCCGTCTGGTCCTGGGCTTTTGTTTGTTGGAAGATTTTAAATCACAGTCTCAATTTCAGTGCTTATGATTGGTCTGTTTATATTTTCTATTTCTTCCTGGTTCAGTCTTGGAAGGTTGTGGTTTTTGAAGAAATTGTCCATTTCTTCCAGGTTGTCCATTTTATTGGTATATAGTTGCTTGTGGTACTCTCTCAAGATCCTTTGTATTTCTGCAGTGTCAGTTGTTACTTCTCCTTTTTCATTTCTAATTCTGTATATTTCAGTCTTCTCCCTTCTTTTCTTGATGAGTCTGGCTAATGGTTTATCAATTTTGTTTATCTTCTCAAAGAATCCACTTTTAGTTTGAATGATCTTTGCTATTGTTTCCTTCATTCCTTTGTCATTTATTTCTGATCTGATCTTTATGATTTCTTTCCTTCTGGTAACTTCGGGGATTTTTTGTTCTTCTTTCTCTAATTACTTTAGGTGTAAGGTTAGGTTGTTTATTTGAGATGTTTCTTGTTTCTTGAGGTAGGATTGTATTGCTATAAAAACTTCCCTCTTAGAACTGCTTTTGCAGCATCCCATAGGTTTTGGGTTGTCGTGTTTTCATTGTCATTTGTTTCTAGGTATTTTTTGATTTCCTCTTTAATTTCTTCAGTGATCTCTTGGTTATTAAGTAGTGTATTGTTTAGCCACCATGTGTCTGTATTTTTTATGCATTTTTTCCTGTAATTGATATCTAGTCTCATAGCATTGTGGTCAGAAAAGATACTTGATACGGTTTCAATTTTATTAAATATACCAAGGCTTGATTTGTGACCGAAGATATGATCTATCCTGGAGAATGTTCCATGAGCACTTGAGAAGAAAGTGTATTCTGTTGTTTTTGGATGGAATGTCCTATAAGTATCAATTAAGTCCATCTTGTTTAATGTATCATTTAAAGATTGTGTTTCCTTATTTATTTTCATTTTGGATGATCTGTCAATTGGTGAAAGTGGAGCATTAAAGTCCCCTACTATGACTGTGTTACTGTTGATTTCCCCTGTTATGACTGTTAGCATATGCCTTATATATTGAGGTCCTCCTATTTTGGGTTCATAACTATTTACAATTGTTATATCTTCTTCTTGGTTTGATCCCCTGATCATTATATAGTGTCCTTCTTTGTCTATTGTAATAGTCTTTATTTTAAAGTCTATTTTGTCTGATATGATACTTGCTATTCCAGCTTTCTGATTTCCATTTGTATGGAATATCTTTTCCATCCCCTCTCTTTCAGTCTGTATGTGTCCCTAGGTCTGAAGTGGGTCTGCTGTAGACAGCATATATACAGGTCTTGTTTTTGTATCCATTCAGCCAGTCTATGCCTTTTGGTTGGAGCATTTAATCCATTTACATTTAAGGTAATTATCAATATGTATGTTCCTATTACCATTTTCTTAATTGTTTTGGGTTTGTTATTGTAGGTCTTTTCCTTCTTTTGTGTTTGCTGCCTAGAGAAGTTCCTTTAGCATTTGTTGTAAAGCTGGTTTGGTGGTGCTGAATTCTCTTAGCTCTTGCTTGTGTGTGAAGGTTTTAATTTCTCTGTCGAATCTGAATGAGATCCTTGCTAGGTAGAGTAATCTTGGTTGTAGGTTTTTCCCTTTCATCACTTTAAATATGCCCTGCCACTTCCTTCTGACTTGCAGAGTTTCTCCTGAAGGATCAGCTGTTAACCTTATGGGGATTCCCTTGTATGTTGTTTGTTGTTTTTCCCATGCTGCTTTTAATATTTTTTCTTTGTAGTTAATTTTTGATAGTTTGAATAATATTTGTCTTGGCGTGTTTCTCCTTGGATATATCTTGTATGGGACTCTGTACTTCCTGGATATGACTGACTATTTCCTTTCCCATATTAGGGAAGTTTTCAACTGTAATCTCTTCAAATATTTTCTCAGTCCCTTTCTTTCTCTCTTCTTCTTCTGGGACCTCTATAATTTGAATGTTGGTGCATTTAATGTTGTCCCAGAGGTCTCTGAGACTGTCCTGAATTCTTTTCATTCTTTTTTCTTTATTCTGCTCTGTGGTAGTTATTTCCACTATTTTATCTTCCAGGTCACTTATCCGTTCTTCTGCCTCAGTTATTCTGCTATTGATTCCTTCTAGAGAAGTTAAAATTTCATTTATTGTGTTGTTTATCATTGTTTGTTTGCTCTTTAGTTCTTCTAGGTCCTTGTTAAATGTTTCTTGTATTTTCCTTATTCTATTTCCAAGATTTTGGATCATCTTTACTATCATTACTGTGAATTCTTTTTCAGGTAGACTGCCTATTTCGTCTTCAGCTCTTTGGTCTGGTTGGTTTTTTCACTGTTCCTTCATCTGCTGCATATTTCTCTGTATTCTCATTTTGTTTAACTTACTGTGTTTGGGTTATCCTTTTCGCAGGCTGCAGGTTTGTATACCTGATAAATATCAGGAAGTAGAAACATGATAGTCTTAGGGCTATCATATGAGAATTTGTAGTCCTGGTAGAGAAACTGTATAGAACTGAAGTATTACTTTGTCCACTACCATCCTTCTTTTAGGTCTAGTATAGTTTTTGAATTTGGGGAATATAGGAGCTATATATTTGAGTTTCTTACTATAATACGTTTTAGGAAAATGGGGATATTGCCCAAGGCTCTTCTGGAATTGATCTCTGAGCTCAGCCAGCCAAGAGTTACTATTCTGCAGGCAGCATCTTTATAAGCAAAGCCAAATTACCTACTTTTTTTGACAATGTGAGTTGAGGCAAAGTTGAAAATTCAAATATATTGTAAAGCTAGTAACAGTGTAGTCCTGGACCTCATTGTCAAATGGGAAACTTATGAAACAATGAACTTTGTAAAGAGCAAGCTCTTATTTATTAACATTTTCTATTTTCTCCACTGGGAGAGGTAGTGTCAAACCCCATAAAATGACAGTGTAAAGAGAAAGATGTGAGAACACGTCAAAGAAATCTAGTTACTCTTCTGGCAAATCCAAGACAGAGCTAAAGAGATACAGAAAGAAGGGTGATATCCAAAGAACATTAAAAAAGAACTGGTGAGGTTAATCTTACTCTTGATTAGATGGTTAAAGGATGACAATCGAAAATGGAACCAGACTTCCACCTCTGTTCAAGATCTGTTAATGGGCTGAATTTACCCTCCTACATGAACAAACTGAAAACACTGGTCAAAATACATGAAGCAAAATTCTTAAGGTATTGAATATCAGGCAATGAAGGACTGTGATTTCTAAGACTTAGGAAACAAACTGGTTAACCTGACTATTGATAAAATAGGCAGGGTAAAGGATGATGCTTTTTAAAAGTGGCACCAGATTTCAGAGGTAGAAATATGGAACAGGTCACGTACTATCAAAAATGATGGAGGCACATCGGCAAGCAAGATGGGGAAAATGGATGAAGGGGGGTGATTCTTCAGCTTGAGGTTTTGGGGTTTGTTGGTTGGCTCGTTGATTTTTTTTGTTTGTTTGATTTCTTTCTGTACTCTCCTGTCACATTCTTCGAGTTTAAGGATTAGATGAAGAGACCTTAAAAACAATGTAATTTGTGGTCAAAGATCAGCGAATCAAGGAAAGATGAATTTAAAAAATGATACATAGACTGCTGATAGCTATACTTTTAAAAGAGATATGAGTTCTGCAAGGGAGCTCAAACCAAAGCAGTTGAACGTAAAGACAAGTCCATTTTCATTAGAGGGTTGGCGAGACGTATTCTACCTTATGCTAAATCTTTATAACTCAAACTGTAGTGAAAGAATGGCAATTGTCCACTGAGTTGAGGTGGTAAATAACTCAGCTTGCATTCCATTATGCCTTCAATTTTCTAAATAACAGAAGTGAAAAGAAGATGTGTAAAAAATATTCCTCATTTGTCCTTGTTTGAGGTATTTTCTTTTTATCATTATCAGTAGCCTAAGAAGAAATTTAACAAGCTATTAAAATTTAAATACTCATAAAAAGTAAGACAACTTTTTTAGTTTCAGCATAAACATACAGGCACCCCTTTCCACTAAAAGCACTCTTGTCTTTATGGCTTTCATTTGCTCACTTATAACTGGAATTTCTGCCAAGTTTCTAGTGAAATAAGATGTGTTTATGACTAAGACTGAATTTCACAGCTTCAAAAAAACTTCAACTAGACACTTAAGAAACTTTGTATCTGAACCTAGATACCTGAGCAATATGTCTCTATGGAACTTGACAAGTGAAGATTTACTTTCTAACCTTGCAGTGTGTCCAGCATGGGCATGGATGAAAAGAATGAGCTCAGGCTTAACAGCCTTGAACATGACACATCACAAAGGCCAGCATCAAACCCTGCTGTAACTACACTGGCTGGCTGGCCAGTACTGTCACTATGGAATCCCAATGGCTTTCATGCTGTGGAATTTATAATTTAAAGGCCATTTAAGAGAAGGAACATCTGGAGAGAGTAGCACAGAGTGTGCCAAGAATTCTAAGAACCTTTTTACCCTTTTAACTTTTCCAGAGACTCCATGAGACAGCAGTATGAAAAGAGGTCAGGAAAGGGACACTGCTAAGTTGGCCACAGACTGTGGCATGCGGGCTGAGGCAGGGACACAATTGCTCTTCTCTGAAGAGGACTTTGATAAGTCATCCACTTAGGGATATATCTGTCCTATTTTTTTTTTTGACACACCAAAGAAGAACAAAAAGTGTCCTTCTAAAAAGGAAGTAAGAAGATGTAACTTCCCTTTAAATGATGGAAGCACTTGAGTGTTTAATTTTTCACTATGGTGTTCCTTAGCAAACGATCTGTAGATGAACTCTTAGAGAGTATAAAAATAAAGAGGCACCAGTGTTAAATTATCAAGAAAAATCAATACCCCTGGTATGGTTTCTAAGTGAAGCAAGTATGGTTTGGGAAGATGAGGCTATGAAAAAAAGAAAATTGAAATAGAGGCATGGGGATAATGGTAGTTTTAAGTGTCCTCAGAGACAGCTCAGATTTGTGGTATTTGTTGAAAACAAATGATATGTATGTTTTGTCTAAATGGCATACCAGTCTGGGCAAGATCAGGAAGACAATATGAAGGTTAAAAACAAAAGAACTGAGTACAAGCTTTGAAAGCCAAACAAATGAATACATGATTTAAAGAATAGTACAGACATTTGTTTGTGCTGGTACCATAGAGCATGCTGACTTGATGCAAATCACAGAAGGTTGTAGGCAATGCATGTCATGGTGCCAATCAGGAGACTCTATAATTCTGATAGAGTGCCATTCTTCGCTTTCTGAGACTATGTGTTGCATTTTATTATTTAA
>NW_006778055.1:767548-803586 GCF_000442215.2 Lipotes vexillifer | reverse complement strand
TTCCTGCATTTTTCTTTTTCTTTCTTTCTTTTTTTCCCATTTAAGGCTATAGTATCTTAAATCTATGTACTTTTCTTTTGAATTAAATATGCCATCATAACTGGACTATAAAATCCCTTGAAAAGAAGATAAGATAGAGAGATGTAGATATCAGAGATGATTTTCAGTAAGCCAGTTAGGTAAACGGAGATTAGCATTGATGCTAATGCAGTTTATGTGCACATCTCCTCGTAACATATGTTCTTGTAATCCTCCAAGGTCATACAGTCTCCAGAGGACAAACCCCCATATTGAGGAAATGGTCATTTGCATTTAAGTGGTCAAAATTAAGTGTGCAAAATTGTTCACATATCCTCTTATTATCTTTTAGATTCCTGCAGGGTCTTTAGTAATAGCCCCTGTTTACTCCTGATATGGGTAATTTGTGTCTCTTTTTTTGTCATTCTTACTAGAGGTTTATCCATTGTATTAATCTTTTCAAAGAAGCAGCACTTTATTTCACTGATGTTCTCTATCATTTTTCTGTTTTCAATTTCATTGATTTCTTTTCAATTATTTCCTTCCTCTGCTTGCTTTGGGATTATTTTGTTCTTTCTTTCTTACATTCTTTAAGTGGGAGCTTAGATTATTGATCTGAAACTTTCCCTTTTCCCAAATGTATGCATTTTGTGCTATCACTTTCTGTCTTATCCATGCTTTAGCTGTGTCTCACACACTTTGATATGCTGTATTTTCATTCATTTTTAGTTCATTGTTTTTAAAAATTTTGCTTGGAATTTTCTCCCTGACACACTGGTTGTTTAGGAGCATGCGATTTAGTTTCCAGGTGTTTGGAGATGTTATTGGGTTGGCCAAAAAGTTCCTTCGGGTTTTTCTGTTACATCTTATGAAAAACCCAAACGAACTTTTTGGCCAACCCAATATATTCATTCGTTTTATTTTTTAGATTCCACATATAAGTGAAAACATACAGTATTTGTTCTTCTCTGTCTGACATTTCACTACACATCATAACCTCCAAGTCCATCTATGTTGTTGCAAATGGCAAACTCATATTCTTTCTTATGGCTGAGTAATATTCCATTGCACATAAATACCAATTCTTCTTTATTCATTCATCTGTTGATGCACACTTAGATTGCTTGCACAACTTGGCTATTGTAAATAATGTTGCTGTGAACATTGGGGTGCATATATCTTTTCGAATTTGTGTTTTTGTTTTCTTCAAATAAATACCCAGGAGTGGAATTACTGAATTGTTTAGTAGTTATATTTTTAATTTTTTGAGGAAACTCCATACTGTTCTCCATAGTGGCTGTACCAGTTGACATTCCCACCAACAGTGTAGGAGGGTTCCCTTTTCTTCACATCCTCACCAACACTTGTTATTTGTTGTCTTTTTGACAGGTATGAGGTGATATCTTTCTGATATCTTTCATACCTGTCTTTCTGACAGGTATGAGGTGATATCTCATTGTGGTTTTGATTCACATTTCCCTGATGATTAGTGATGTTGAGCATTTTCATGTGCCTGTTGGCCATCTGTATGTCTTCAGAAAAATGCCTATTCAGGTCCTCTGACCGTTTTTTAATCAGGTTGTTTGTATTTTTGATATTGAATTGTATTAGTTCTTTTTATATTTTGGATATTAACCCCTTATCAGACATAATTTGCAAATATCTTCTCCCATTCAGTAGGTTGCCTTTTGTTTTGTTGATGGTTTCCTTCACTGTGCAAAAGATTTTAAGTTTGATTAGGTGCCATTTATTTATTTTTGCTTTTCTTTCCCTTGCCTGAGGAGACAGATCCAAAAAAACCCTGCTAAGTCTATGTCAGAGTGTACTGCATATGTTTTCTTCTAGGAGTTTTATGGTTTCTGGTGGTACATTTATGTCTTTAATCCATTATGAGTATATTTTTGTATGTGGTGTGAGAAAATGTTCCAATTTCATTCTTTTACATGTAGCTGTCCAGTTTTCCCAGCACCACTTATTGAAGAGACTATCTTATCCCCCACAGTATATTCTTGCCTCCTTTCTTCTAGATTAATTGACTAAATATGCATGGGTTCTTTTCTGGGCTCTCTATTCTGTTCCACTGATCTATATGTCTGTTTATATGCCAGTACCATACTGTCTTGATTAATGTAGCTTTGTAGTATAGTCTGAAGTCAAGGAGCACGATACCCCTGACTTTTTTCTTCTTTTTTCCTCAAGATTGCTATGGCTATTCAGGGTCTCTTGTGGCTCCATAAATTTTAGAGGATTATTTGTTCTAGTTCTGTGAAAAATGCCATTGGTATTTTGATAGGGATTGCATTAAATCTGGAGATTGCTTTGGGTAGCATGATCATTTAATTATTAATTCTTCCAATCTATGAACATGGGATATCTTTCCATTTATTTGTATCATCTTCAATTTCCTTCTTAAATGTCTTACAGTTTTCAGCATATAGGTCTATCACCTCCTTTAATTTAAAGTTATTCCTAGGTATTTTATTCTTTTTGATGCAATTGCAAATGGGATTGTTTTCTTGCTTTCTTTTTCTGATATCTCATTATTAGTGTAGAGAAAAGCAACATATTTCTGTACATTGGTCTTGTATCGTGCAACTTTATTGAATTCATTTACTAGTTTTAATAGTTTATTTGGTGGAGACTTTAGAGTTTTCTATTTATAGTATCACATCATCTACAAATAGTGACAGTTTTACTTCTTTCCTTCCATTTTGGATGCCTTTTTATTTCTTTTTCTTGTCTGATTGCAGTGGCAAGGACTTCCAATACTATGTTAAATAGAAATGGCAAGAGTGGGCATTCTTGTCTTGTTCCTGATCTTAGAGGAAAAGCTGTCAGCTTTTCACCAGAGTATGATGTTAGCTGAGTTTTTCATAAATGGCCTTTATTATGTTGAGATATTTTCTCTCTATACCAACTTTGTTGAGAGTTTTTATAGTGAATGGATGTTGAATTTTGTTAAATGCTTTCTCTGTGTCTATTAAGAGGATAAAGTTATTTTTATCCTTCCTTTTGTTAATGTGGTGCATCATATTGATTGATTTGTGGATACTGAACAATCCTTGCATCCCTGGAATAAATTCCACTTAACCACGCTGTATGATCCTTTCTATGTGTTGTCAAATTTGGCTTGCTAATATTTTGTTGAGGATTTTTGCATCTATATTTGAGATACTGGCCTGTAATTTTCTTTTTTTTGTCGTGTCTTTGACTGGTTTTGGTATCAGGAAAATGGTAGCCTGCCTCATAGAATGAGTTTGGGAGTGTCCCCATTCCTTTTTTTTTTTTTTTTTTTTGCGGTACGCGGGCCTCTCACTGTTGCGGCCTCTCCCGCTGCGGAGCACAGGCTCTGGACATGCAGGCCCAGTGGCCATGGCCCACGGGCCCAGCCTGCTCTGGCCCAGCCGCTCCACGGCATGCGGGATCCTCCCGGACTGGGGCACAAACCCGCGTCCCCTGCATAGGCAGGTGGACCCTCAACCACTGCACCACCAGGGAAGCCCCTCCTTCCTTAATTTTTAATGATGGCTTTGAGTGTTTGTCTTTGTATAGTTTCTTTAATAATTGCTCTTAGTAGCATATTACATATGTATAACTTATCACAATCTTCTGGTGTTACTGTTTAACCAGTTTGAGTAAAGAAATCTTACCTCCCTTTACATCTTTTATGCTCTCCCATTTATAACATGATTATCAAATATTTCCTCTACATGCATTCAGAACCACATCAAATAGTATTATAGCTTTTGATTCCACTGTCATACATAATATAGAAAACTCAAGAGGAGAAGGAAGATTTATTGTATTTACTCATATTTTTGCTTATCATGCATTTTCAACCTTCCTGATGCTCCAAGGTTTCCTCTTTCATAATTTTTTTTCTTTTTAGGAAACTTATTTTAGGCACTCAAGGTGAGTATGCTGGTGAAAATGTTTTGGTTTTATCATATTGTGGATTTGGAATGCTATTTGTATACTGTTTGTAATTATATAAATAAGTTATGTGTGTGTGTGTGTGTGTGTGTGTGTGTGTGGCCTAAGTAAATCAGTCAATTTTCATGAATTTTCCATGTGCAATTGGAAATAACATGAATTCTTGATTCTCAGAATTTGATATTTATATCAATAAGATCTACCTGATTTATTATGTTGTTAAATTCTCCTACAGACATAACATTTTTTGGTTTACTTGATCTGTTTTTGTGAAAAGTAAATCTCCTGGTGATACTCAGTTTCCCTCTGTTTCTCTTTATATTTTCAGGGTTTTTTCTTATGAATTTGGTTCTGCTGAGTTATTAGGTACATAAATATTAACACCTGTTTTATATTCTTTGAGAATGTCACCTTAGCATTATAAAGTATTCTTTTTTTTTTTCCTGCGGTATGCAGGCCTCTCACTGCTGTGGCCTCTCACGCTGCGGAGGAGAGGCTCTGGACGTGCAGGCCCAGCAACTCCACGGCATGTGGGATCTTCCCAGACCGGGGCATGAACCCACGTCCCCTGCATCGGCAGGCAGACTCTCAACCATTGCGCCACCAGGGAAGCCCTATAAAGTATTTTTATCTGTCTCTTTTTATGTTTTTTTTGATGTCTACCTTCTCAGATATCAGCTTTAAGACCTTTACTTTCTTTTTATTTGCACTTACATGTTTCTCCATCATGCATTTGAAATTTTTTATTAGCTGTATTTTCTTTATACATCATAGTGTTATGTTTTACTCTGTAAGTGAATCTTATTTTTTCTCTTTAAAGTAGGCATGTTAAGCCTAGCTGAATATTTTTACATTGTTTAAAGTACATACACGTATATACATATAGTTTTGCACTATGCCATTTTGCTCTCTTTCTCTCTCTGTCTCTCACATGCACACATTTTGGATTCTTTGGGTATAAATTTTATATCTTTTGCTCTAATTGATATCATTAAAATATGATTTTTTAATAATATTTTTGTTCCATCCAATTTTTAGCTATTGTCTTTTATTTCTGTATTATGAGCAGTATTGAAATTAGCTAAAATTATCTGCTCCCTACCATCTAATATGAAGTAACATATTTTTATTCAGTTAATAGCTATAAGGCAATAAGTGAACTTATTCTATTTCATTTACACTTTCTTCATTTCCCTACCACTTTCAGTATTTATACTCTATTTACAGTGTCAGGAAGTATCAATATAATCATTACATACCATCCTTTCTTCCTTATAGCCACAATTTCGGTTTATGTTTATAGGTAAAAATGAACATAATGTTTATGTTGACATTGCTCCTGTCATTTTGATTGCCTGAAACTATTTCTTTACTTGGTTATTCAGGAAGGACTTGTGAAAATAATATTCTCTGAGCCTTTATTTTTGAAGATAAGTTTGGGTGGTGTATTAGTTTCCTAGGACTGTGATAACAAATTACCAGAAACTGGGTGGCTTAAAACAACATATATTTCCTTATAGTTCTGGAAGCCAGAAGTTTGAAGTCAAGATGGCAGCAGCTCCTTCCGAAGCCTCTAGGAGAGAATCCTTCTTTGCCCCTCCCACCTTCTGGTGGCTCCTGGTGTTCCTTGTCTTGTGGAAGCATAATGACCATCTCTACTTCTGTCTTCATATGGCTTTCTTTCCATTATGTCTTTGTGTCTTCTTGTTTGTATGATAGATGTCATAGCCAGATTGCCCTCACATCCTTATTTCTTTCTTGTAAGGAAACATCATTGGATTTAGGGTCCATTCTAAATTAAGTTAAAGATTTTGAGATCCTTAATACATCTGCAAAGACCCTCTTGCCAAATAAGGTCACATTCTCAAGTACTAGAGTTTAGGACTTAGACATACTTTTGAAGGCTGTTATTCAATCACTACAATTCACCTTCTGGCCCCCAAAACTTTATTTCTGTCCCATGTGCAAAGTACATTCACACCATCTCAACATCCCCAAAAGTCTCAACCTATTACAGCATCAAGTCTAGGTCTAAAATCTCATCTAAATATCATCAGCTCAAAAAGTGCCAAATCTCATCTTCTAAATCAGGTATGGGTGAGACTCTGCATATGATCATTCTGGGCCAAACTCCCCTCCATTTGTGTACCTGTGAAACTACAAAACAAGTTATCTGCTTCCCAAAAAAAATGTGGGGCACTCATTGGTTAGACATTCCAGTTCCCATACAGAAAAAGTGGAGGTAATATAGGAGTCATTGGTTCCAAACAAAACAAGTTAGAAACCCACCAGGGAAAATTCAATTACATTTTAAGACCTGAAAATAATCCTGTATGCCTTGAAGTTCTACCTTTTGGGCCCATGGAAGCTCTCTGGGCCCACCTCTCTGGCTTCTTTCTCTGTATCCACAGTTCTTCCCTTGGAGACATGGTTCATTTCTCTTGAAGGATATAACATGTTTGTAGCTGATTAGCTCTATCAGCCTGACTCCTGCCTATAGAATTTTTGAAGTCAATTGCCCTCTTTCACTCTGTCCTATCTCTGTCCCCTTCAGTCCGAGCTGGCAGTGTTTTTGCTGATACAACATACTCAAAAAATACTGTGTTTCTCAGTATGGAGGTTCCTTAAAAAACTAAAAATAGAACTACCATATGACCCAGCAATCCCACTACTGGGCATATACCCAGAGAAAAACCATAGTTCAAAAAGAGTCATGCACCCCAATGTTCATTGCAGCACTATTTACAATGGCCAGGTCATGGAAGCAACCTAAACGCCCATTGACAGACTAATGGATAAAGAAGATGTGGTACATATATACAGTGGAATATTACTCAGCCATAAAAAGGAAAGAAATTGGGTCCTTTGTAGAGACGTGGATGGACCTAGAGACTGTCATACAGAGTGAAGTAAGTCAGAAAGAGAAAAACAAATATCGTATATTAATGCATATATGTGGAATGTAGAAAAATGATACAGATGAACCGGTTTGCAAGGCAGAAATAGAGACACAGATGTAGAGAACAAACATATGGACACAAGGAGGGAAAGCGGGGGGGGTGGGCGGTGTTGGGAAAAAAAAATCTTTTGAAGTTTTATAATTTCCATTTTGGAGTTCACCCATTTCATTAAAAGTTATCTGCTTTACCTGTAAAAAAAAAAAAAAATACTGTGGTTCTCCCATGCTTTTCATGGAGATCTATGCCATTAGACAAGAAGATCCTCCACAAATCTTTCCTAGGTAACTCCATATCTTGCCCTGGCTTCTGTGGAGATGGTTGAGTATATCTATTAGTCACATGCATAATCTCTCAGAAAAGGTTCTCCAGGCAACCCCATGACCCTCTCTTAAGGGCAGGCTTTTCCAGCAGTGAGTTTGTTAAATTTTAGCTTCATTTGCAATCTGGATAGGTCAAAAACCTCCCAAATCATTGAATATTGGTTTCTTTTTGTTTAATAGTTCCTTCCTCAATTTAGTTATTTCCTCTCACATTTTACTACTTTGCTTGGAAATATCAACTAATTTGTTTTTCTGTTTTGCTTTGTAAACAACAGAACACAATTCAGCCAAGATTTATGACACTTTATAACAAGGATCACCTTTCCTCTAGTTTCCAATAACATGGTGACCTTATAAGAAGCACTTTTAATGTCCATATTTCCCTAAATCTCTTCAAGGCAATAAATCTAGGCTTTTTCTATTATGTACCTCAAAATTCTGGAAGCTTCTACCCATTACCTAATATAAAAGCCACTTCTACATTTTTAGTATTTGTCACAACAGCACCCTATTTCCAGGTACCAAAATCTATATTAGTTTCCTAGAGCTGCCTTAAACAAACTACCACAAACTTAGGTAGACTAAAATAACAGAAATGTATTCTGTCACAGTTCTGGAGGCAAAAAGTACAACATCAAGATACAGGAAGGGCCACACTCCTTCCAGAGCTCTACAGGAAAATCCTTCTTTGCCTCTTCCAACTTTTGGTAGCTCTTGGAGTTCCCTGGCATGTTGTAGCATAAAAACAATCTCTGCCTCCACCTTCACAATACCTTCTTTTTAATGGGTCTCTTCGTCTTCTTTTATGTCTCTTAAAGGATACTTGTTATTGGAGTTAGGGCCTGATCTAAATCCAGGATCCTGTCATCTTGAGATCTTTTACTTAATTACATTGGCAAAGACCCTATTTCCAAACAAGTTCACATTCACAGCTACTGGGGGTTAGGACTTGGACCTATCTTTTTGGGGCCACTATTCAACACACTACAGATGAATATATAAAATCCTTTGCTATCTTTTTACTTTCTTTTGAGTTTCTTAACTCCATCATTTCCTGACATAAAGGGGGACTGTTTAAAATCTTGATGACAATTTCATTGTCTTTTCTTTGTGAGTTGATCTTTTTGCCTAGATGTCTAAATGTTTTCCTTTAAAATATAAATATTTTAGTAAAATATATCTCAGTGTTGAATGTTTTGTATCAGTTTCCCCATGTATGTAGAATGCCCTTTCAATATGTAGTTTCAAAACTTTAATTAAAGCAGTTTTTCTTGAATTAAAAATTGTATTAATTTCATTGTTTTTCCATTCCACTGCTGTTTCTTTTCCTTCCTATTATATTTTGGATTTTTTTCTTATCTTCTGTATCTACCACTTTTTCTAAACTGATTATATCTTTCTTAATTTCTTTTAAATTAAAAAAATTTTCCTCCTTTTTAATCTTCTACTTATTTTAAGGCAATTTGCATGGTGCTTATTTACTAAAGTTTCTCTTGGTTTACTCTTCACTTTCTATTTTAAAATATTATTTCCTTTCTGTCAGCTCACTTTCCCACATCATCTGGTTGAATTTTCTAATTCAGACTTAAGTTTTTGTTTTATATTTTCTATATAATTTTAAATAAAAAGTTAAAATATTAAAACATTGAATGTAAATTTTAAATTTATTGTATTTTTAAAATATTAGTTTATAGTTTTTGTCTGTTTTGTAGCCAAAAATCTCTAAAGTTCCTTCATTTAAGGCAAGAATGTAATTTTGCTTCCAAAACCTCCCTCGACCAAGAATTGAACAACAGACTTTTAAACAATGTTGAAATAATCAGGTCAAAAACTAATTATTATTCTATTTTATTTAATGACTCAATTTCACAGGATCTTTAAAAGTAAATAGTCACAACGTGTCACAATATGTACACATTTATTTGTATAGAGGATGACTGAAAATCCAAACATGTTTCATGTAGTAATGCATTAGAATGACTTATGTCATCTATCATACATGGGCCAAAACATATGATTCTCTCAGCAAGACTTCAAAGTTATTACTTTATCCATTTTATAGAAGACACATTTAGAGCTGGAGATACTAATTCACTTACCCAAGATAACTCAGCAAGCAAGGGGCAAAGCTCAGATTTGGTTTAAAAATCCAATCTTCCGGGCTTCCCTGGTGGCGCAGTGGTTGCGAGTCCGCCTGCCGATGCAGGGGACGCGGGTCTTTGTGAGTTGATCTTTTTGCCTAGATGTCTAAATGTTTTCCTTTAAAATATAAATATTTTAGTAAAATATATCTCAGTGTTGAATGTTTTGTATCAGTTTCCCCATGTATGTAGAATGCCCTTTCAATATGTAGTTTCAAAACTTTAATTAAAGCAGTTTTTCTTGAATTAAAAATTGTATTAATTTCATTGTTTTTCCATTCCACTGCTGTTTCTTTTCCTTCCTATTATATTTTGGATTTTTTTCTTATCTTCTGTATCTACCACTTTTTCTAAACTGATTATATCTTTCTTAATTTCTTTTAAATTAAAAAAATTTTCCTCCTTTTTAATCTTCTACTTATTTTAAGGCAATTTGCATGGTGCTTATTTACTAAAGTTTCTCTTGGTTTACTCTTCACTTTCTATTTTAAAATATTATTTCCTTTCTGTCAGCTCACTTTCCCACATCATCTGGTTGAATTTTCTAATTCAGACTTAAGTTTTTGTTTTATATTTTCTATATAATTTTAAATAAAAAGTTAAAATATTAAAACATTGAATGTAAATTTTAAATTTATTGTATTTTTAAAATATTAGTTTATAGTTTTTGTCTGTTTTGTAGCCAAAAATCTCTAAAGTTCCTTCATTTAAGGCAAGAATGTAATTTTGCTTCCAAAACCTCCCTCGACCAAGAATTGAACAACAGACTTTTAAACAATGTTGAAATAATCAGGTCAAAAACTAATTATTATTCTATTTTATTTAATGACTCAATTTCACAGGATCTTTAAAAGTAAATAGTCACAACGTGTCACAATATGTACACATTTATTTGTATAGAGGATGACTGAAAATCCAAACATGTTTCATGTAGTAATGCATTAGAATGACTTATGTCATCTATCATACATGGGCCAAAACATATGATTCTCTCAGCAAGACTTCAAAGTTATTACTTTATCCATTTTATAGAAGACACATTTAGAGCTGGAGATACTAATTCACTTACCCAAGATAACTCAGCAAGCAAGGGGCAAAGCTCAGATTTGGTTTAAAAATCCAATCTTCCGGGCTTCCCTGGTGGCGCAGTGGTTGCGAGTCCGCCTGCCGATGCAGGGGACGCGGGTTCATGTCCCGGTCCGGGAGGATCCCACGTGCCGCGGAGCGGCTGGGCCCGTGAGCCATCACCGCTGAGCCTGCGCGTCGGAGCCTGTGCTCCGCAACGGGAGGGGCCACAACAGTGAGAGGCCCGCGTACCCCCCAAAAAAAAAAAAGAAGAAAAAAAAAATCCAATCTTCCTCTTTTTGTTGCAGTGGTAAATAGGAGTGTTTCCTTAATTTCTCTTTCTGATATTTTGTTGTTAGTGTATACAAATGTAAGAGATTTCTGTGCATTAATTTTGTATCCTGCTACTTTACAAAATTCATTGATTAGCTCTAGTAGTTTTCTGGTGGCATCTTTAGGATTTTTCTATTTATAACATCAGGTCATCTGCAAACAGTGATAGTTTTACTTTTTCTTTTCCAATTTGGATTACTTTTATTTCTTTTTCTTCTCTGATTGCCACGGCTAAAACTTCCAAAACTATGTAGAATAATAGTGGTGAGAGCAGGCAACCTTGTCTTGTTCTTGATCTTAGAGGAAATGCTTTTAGTTTTTCACCACTGAGAATGACGTTGGCTGTGGGTTTGTCATATATGGCCTTTATTATGTTGAGGTAGGTTCCCTTTTATACTCACTTTCTGGAGAGTTTTTATCATAAATGGGTGTTGAAATTTGTCGAAGGCTTTTTCTGCATCTACTGAGATTATCATATGGTTTTTCTCCTTTGATTTGTTAATATGGTATATCACACTGATAGATTTGTGTATACTGAAGAATCCTTACATTCCTGGGATAAACTCCACTTGATCATGGTGTATGATCCATTTAATGTGCTGTTGGATTCTGTTTGCTAGTATTTTGTTGAGGATTTTTGCATCTATGTTCATCAGTGATATTGGCCTGTAGTTTTCTTTTTTTGTGACATCTTTGTCTGGTTTTAGTATCAGAGTGATTGTGGCCACGTAGAATGAGTTCAGGAGTGTTCCTCCCTCTGCTATATTTTGGAAGAGTTTGAAAAAGATAGGTGTTAGCTCTTCTCTAAATGTTAGATAAAATTCGCCTGTGAAGCCATCTGGCCCAGGTCTTTTGTTTGTTGGATGATTCTTAATCACAGTTTCAATTTCAGTGCTTGTGACTGGTCTGTTCATATTTTCTATTTCTTCCTGGTTCAGTCTTGGAAGGTTGTACTTATCTAAGAATTTGTCCATTTCTTCCAGGTTGTCCATTTTATTGGCATATAGTTACTTGTAGAAATGCCTAGGAATAAACCTACCTAAGGACACAAAAGAACTGTATGCAGAAAACTATAAGACATTGATGAAAGAAATCAAAGACGATACAAACAGAGAGATATACCACGTTTTGGGATTGGAACAATCAACATTGTGAAAATCAGTATACTCCTCAAAGCAATCTACAGATTCAATGCAATCCCTATCAAATTACCAATGGCATTTTTCACAGAACTAGAAAAAAAAACTTTACAATTTGTATGGAAACAAAAAGGACCCCGAACAGCCAAAGGAATCTTGAGAAAGGAAAACGGAGTTGCAGGAATCAGACTCCCTGACTTCAGACTACACTTCAAAGCTACAATAATCAGGACAGTATGGTACTGGCACAAAAACAGAAATATAGATCAATGGAACAGGATAGAAAGCCGAGAAATAAACCCATGCACATATGGTCACCTTATCTTTGACAAAGGAGGCAAGAATACACAATGGAGAAAAGACAGCCTCCTCAGTAAGTGGTGCTGGGAAAACTGGACAGCTACAGGTAAAAGAATGAAATTAGAATACTTCCTAACACCATACACAAAAATAAACTCAAAATGGATTAAAGACCTGAATGTAAGACTGGATGCTACAAAACTCTTAGAGAAAAATATAGGAAGAACACTCTTGGACATAAATCACAGCAAGATCTTTTTTGACCCCCCTACTAGAGCAATGGAAATAAAAACAAAACTAAACAAATGGGATGGAATGAAACTTAAAAGCTTTTGCACAGCAAAGGAATCCATAAAAAAACCGAAAAGACAAACCTCAGAATGGGAGAAAATATTTGCAAATGAAGCAACTGACAAAGGATTAATCTCCAAAATTTACAAGCAGCTCATGCAGCTCAATAACCAAAAAACAACCCAATCCAAAAATGGGCAGAAGACCTAAATAGACATTTCTCCAAAGAAGACATACCGATGGCCAACAAACATATGAAAAGATTCTCAACATCACTAATCATTGGAGAAATGCAAATCAAAACCACAAGGAGGTATCACCTCACACCAGTCAGAATGGCCATCATCAAAAAATCTACAAACAATAAATGCTGGAGAGGGTGTGGAGAAAAGGGAACCCTCCTGCACTGTTGGTGGGAATGTAAACTGATACAGCCACTATGGAGAACAGTCTGGAGATTCCTTAAAAAACTAAAAATATAACTACCATATGAGCCAGCAATCCCACTACTGGGCATATACCCTGAGAAACCATATTTCAAAACGATACATGTACCACCATGTTCCTGGCAGCACTATTTACAGTAGCCAGAACATGGAAACAACCTAAATGTCCATCAACAGATGAATGGATAAAGAAGATGCACCACATATATACAATGGAATATTACTCAGCCTTAAACAGGAATGAAACTGAGTTATTTGCAGTGAGGTAGATGGACCTAGAGTATGTCATACAGAGTGAAGTCAGAAAGAGAAAAACAAGTACTGTATGCTAGTGCATATATACAGAATGTAAAAAAATGGTACTGATGGTGGTAGGGCAGGAATAAAGATGCAGATGTTGAGAACGGACTTGAGGACACAGGTGGGGAAGTGGAGGCTGGGACATAGTGAGGGAGTAGCATCGACATATATACACCACCAAATGTAAAACAGATAGCTAGTGGGAAGCTGCTGCATAGCACAGGGAGATCAGCTCAGTGCTTTGCGACGACCTAGAGGGGTGGGATAGGGAGGATTGGAGGGAGGCTCAAGAGGGAGGAGATATGGGGATATATGTATGCATATAGCTGATTCACTTTGTTGTACAGCAGAAACCAACATAACATTGTAAAGCAATTATACTCCAATAAAGATGTATAAAAAAAAATCCAATCTTCTGAGACACTGTTAGAAAGCCAGTTGCCTAGGCAATCCTCAATTCTATTACAAGGATACAAGATGCTGTTTTAGGAATAGTTTCTCCTTCTTTGGAGTACTCTATCTAGCATCCTGGGGCATTAGCAATTATTCTATACAAGTAATATCCTAGCTTTACTTAACAAGGTCTGGCAAGATAGGATTATACAAGAGATTTCAGAAAAGCACACGCATACACACACACACACACACACACACACACACACACACACACACACTGAAAACTCGTAATTATGTAGGTGACTAACACCAAGAAATTTACCAGGCAAATTCCAATCTTAACTGTCCAGCAGCATGTCAGTTTTACATTCAAACGCATCTTCAATCTGACCACTTCCCAACACCTCCACAGCTATCACGTTTAGTCCAAGATACTTCCATCTCCCCTTAGTTTTCTGCAATAGCCCCTTAAATGGCCTCACTACTTCCACTTTTGCTGTACAGTTAGCTTTCCATATTGCAGCCAAGGTGATCTTTAAGAACATAAAGCACATCCTATCAATCATCTTTCAAAATTTTCTAATAGCTGCTCCAGTAGACAATAAAAGACGAGTCCTTGTACTAATCTAACAGCATTATTTGATTTTTAATTGTTGATTTCTAAGAGTTATTTATAAATTCTGGATATAAGTACTATATCAGAATTATGAATTGCAAACATTTTCCCTCATTCTTGGGTTGTCTTTTCACTTTCTTTATTGTGTCCTTTGAAATACAGAAGGTTTTAATTTTCACTAAGTCCAATTTATTTTTTTCTTTTATTTTTGGCTGTGTTGGGTCTTCGTTTCTGTGCGAGGGCTTTCTCCAGTTGCAGCGAGCGGGGGCCACTCTCCATCGCAGTGCACGGGCCTCTCACTGTCGTGGCCTCTCCCCTTGCAGAGCACAGGCTCCGGACGCGCAGGCTCAGCGGCCATGGCTCATGGGCCCAGCCGCTCCATGGCATGTGAGATGTTCCCAGACCGGGGCACGAACTCGTGTTCCCTGCATCGGCAGGCGGACTCTCAACCACTGTGCCACCAGGGAAGCCCTAAAAAGGCATTTTTTAAACTCAAGGTCATAAAGATTTACTTTTCCTTCTAAGATAATTATAATTTTAGCTCTTACATGTAGGTCCATGACCCATTTTGAGTTATTTTTTGTGTATGGTATAAGAAAGGAGGTGCAACTTCATTGTGTTGCATGTAGATATCCAGTTGACCCAGCGCCATTTTTTGAAAAGACTTCAATTGTCTTGGCTTAATTTTCAAAAACCAATTCACCATAAATGTAGAAGTTTATTTCTGGATTATCAATTCACTTCCATTGACCTGTATGTCTAACCTTATCAGGACCTGACTGTCTAGATTACTGTAGCTTTATAGTAAGTTTTGTAGGTGGGGAGTGTGAATCCTCCAAATTTCTTTTTTCATTCTCAAGATCATTTTGGCCATTTTATATCCCTTGAATACCCATATGAATTTTATGATGATCTTGTCAGTTTCTGCAAAAATGTCAACTGGGGTTTTGACAGAGATTTCATTGACTCTATAGATCAGACGATGGAAAACTGATATTTCTTTTTTTAACATCTTTACTGGAGTATAATTGCTTTACAATTTTGTGTTAGCTTCTGCAGTATAACAAAGTGAATTAGCTATATGTATACATATATCCCCGTATCCCCACCCTCCCTATCCCAACCCTCTAGGTGTACACAAAGCACCGAGCTGATCTCCCTGTGCTTTGGGGCTGCTTCCCACTAGCTATCTATTTTACAATTGGTAGTGTATATATGTACATGCCACTCTCTAACTTCGTACCAGCCTACTCATCCCACTCCCCGTGTCCTCAAGTCTATTGTACATCTGCATCTTTATTCCTGTCCTGCCCCTAGGTGCTTCAGAACCATTTTCATTTTTTTTTTAGTTTCCATATATATGTGTTAGCATATGGTATTTGTTTTTCTCTTTCTGACTTACTTCACCCTGTATGAGATACCCTAGGTTCATCCACCTCACTACAAATAACTCAATTTCCTTTCTTTTATGGCTGAGCAATATTCCATTGTATATATGTGCCACATCTTCTTTATCCATTCATCTGTTGATGGACACTTAGGTTGCTTCCATGACGTGGCTATTGTAAATAGAGCTGCAATGAGTATTGTGGTACGACTCTTTTTGAATTATGGTTTTGTCAGGGTATATGCCTAGTAGTGGGATTGCTGGGTCGTAGGGTGCTTCTATTTTTAGTCTTTAAAGGAACCTCTATACTGTTCTCCATAGTGGCTGTATCAATTTACATTCCCACCAACAGTGCAAGAGGGTTCCCTTTTCTCCACACCCTCTCCAGCATTTATTGTTTGTACACTCTTTGATTATGGCCATTCTGATTGGTGTGAGGTGATACTGCACTGTAATTTTCATTTGCATTTCTCTAATGATTAATGATGTTGAGCATTCTTTAAGGTGTTTGTTGGCAATCTGTATATCTTCTTTGGAGAAATGTCTATTTAGGTCTTCTGCCCATGTTTGGATTGGGTTGTTTTTTTGAAATTGAGCTGCATGAGCTGCTTGTAAATTTTGGAGATTAATCCTTTGTCAGTTGCTTCATTTGCAAATATTTTCTCCCATTCTAAGGGTTGTTTTTTCGTCTTGTTTATGGTTTCCTTTCCGGTGCAAAAGCATTGAAGTTTCATTAGGTCCCATTTGTTTATTTTTGGTTTTATTTCCATTTCTCTAGGGGGTGAGTCAAAAAGGATCTTGCTGTGATTTATGTCATAGTGTATTCTGCCTGTTTTCCTCTAAGAGTTGGATAGTGTCTGGCCTTACATTTAGGTCTTTAATCCAGTTTGAGTTTATTTTTGTGTATGGTTTTAGGGAGTGTTCTAATTTCATTCTTTTACCTGTAGCTGTCCAGCTTTCCCAGCACCACTTATTGAAGAGGCTGTCTTTTCTCCACTGTATATTCTTGCCTCCGTTGTCAAAGCTAAGGTGACCATATGTGCGTGGGTTCATCTCTGGGCTTTCTTTCCTGTTCCACTGATCTATATTTCTGTTTTTGTAGCAGTACCATACTGTCTTCATTACTGTAGCTTTGTAGTACAGTCAAGTAAGGGAGCCTGATTCCTCCAGCTCCGTTTTTCTTTCTCAAGATTGCTTTGGCTATTCGGGGTCTTTTGTGTTTCCACACAAATTGTGAAAATTTTTTTTCTAGTTCTCTGAAAAATGCCATTAGTAGTTTGACAGGGATTGCATTGAATTTGTAGATTGCTTTGGGTAGTATATTCATTTTCATAGTGTTGATTCTTCCAATCCAAGAACATGGTATATCTCAGCAACTGTTGGTATCATCTTTAATTTCTTTCATCAGTGTCTTATAATTTTCTGCATACAGGCCTTTGTCTCCTTAGGTAGGTTTATTCCTAGATACTTTATTCTTTTTGTTGCAATGGTAAATGGGAGTGTTTTCTTGATTTCACTTTCAGATTTTTCATCATTCGTGTATAGGAATGCCAGAGAATTCTGTGCATTAATTTTGTATCCTGCTACTTTCCCAGATTCATTGATTAGCTCTAGTAGTTTTCTGGTAGCATCTTTAGGATTCTCTATGTATAGTATCATGCCATCTGCAAACAGTGACAGCTTGACTTCTTCTTTTCCGATTTGGATTCCTTTTGTTTCCTTTTCTTCTCTGATTGCCGTGGCTAAAACTTCCAAAACTATATTGAATAATAGTGGTGAGAGTGGGCACCCTTGTCTTGTTCCTGATCTTAGTGGAAATGCTTTCAGTTTTTCACCATTGAGGATGATGTTGGCTGTGGGTTTGTCATATATGGCCTTTATTATGTTGAGGAAAGTTCCCTCTATGCCTACTTTCTGGAGGGTTTTTTTCATAAATGGGTGTTGAATTTTGTCAAAAGTTTTCTCTGCATCTATTGAGATGATCATATGGTTTTTCTCCTTCAATTTGTTAATATGGTGTACCACATTGATTGATTTGTCTTTATTTAAGAATGCTTGCATTCCTGGGACAAACCCAACTTGATCATGGTGTATGATCCTTTTAATGTGCTGTTTCATTCTGTTTGCTAGTATTTTGTTGAAGAGTTTTGCATCTATGTTTACCAGTGATATTGGCCTGTAGTTTTCTGTTTTTTAGGACATCTTTCTCTGGTTTTGGTATCAGGGTGAAGGTGGCCTAGTAGAATGAGTTTGGGAGTTTTCCTCCCTCTGCTATATTTTGGAGGAGTTTGAGAAGGTTAGGTGTTAGGTCTTCTCTAAATCTTTGATAGAATTCGCCTGTGAAGCCATCTGGTCCTGGGCTTTTGTTTGTTGGAAGATTTTTAATCACAGTCTCAATTTCAGGGCTTGTGATTGGTCTCTTTATATTTTCTATTTCTTTCTGGTTCCGTTTCAGAACGTTGGGCTTTTCTAATATTCTGTCCATTTCTTCCAAGTGGTCCATTTTATTGGCATAGAGTTGCTTGTAGTAATCTCTCATGATCCTTTGTATTTCTGCAGTGTCTGTTGTTACTTCTTTTTCATTTCTAATTCTATATATTTGAGTCTTCTCCCTTCTTTTCTTGATAAGTGTGGCTAATGGTTTATCAATTTTGTTTATCTTCTCAAACAACCAGCTTTTAGTTTGATTGATCTTTGCTATTGTTTCCTTCATTTCTTTTTCATTTATTTCTGATCTGATCTTTATGATTTCTTTCCTTCTGCTAACTTTGGGGTTTTTTTTGTTCTTCTCTCTCTAATTGCTTTAGGTGTAAGGTTATGCTCTTTATTTGAGATGTTTCTTGATTCTTGAGGTAGGATTGTACTGCTGTAAACCTCCCTCTTAGAACTGCTTTTGCTGCATCCCATAGGTTTTGGGTCTGGATGATTTCATTGTCATTTGTTTCTAGGTATTTTTTGATTTCCTCTTTGATTTCTTCAGTGATCTCTTGGTTATTAAGTAGTGTATTGTTTAGCCTCCATGTGTTTGTATTTTTTATACATCTTTTCCTGTAACTGATATCTAGTCTCATAGAGTTGTGGTCAGAAAAGGTACTTGATACAATTTCAATTTTTTAATATTTACCAAGGCTTGATTTGTGACCCAAGATATGATCTATCCTGGAGAATGTTCCATGAGCACTTGTGAAGAAAGTGTATTCTGTTGTTTTTGGATGGAATGTCCTATAAATATCATTTAACTCCATCTTGTTTAATGTGTCATTTAAAGCTTGTGTTTCCTTATTTATTTTCATTTTGGATGATCTGTCCATTGGTGAAAGTTGGGTGTTAAAGTCCCCTACTATGATTTTGTTACTGTCAATTTCCCCTTTTATGGCTGTTAGCATTTGCCTTATAAACTGAGATGCTCCTATGTTGGGTACCTAAATATTGACAATTGTTATATCTTCTTGTATGGATCCCTTGATCATTATGTAGTGTCCATCTTTGTCTCTTGTAATAGTCTTTATTTTAAAGTCAATTTCATCTGATAATGATAATTGCTACTCCAGCTTTCTTTTGATTTCCATTTGCATGGAATATCTTTTTCCATCCCCTCACTTTCAGTCTGTATGTGTCCCTAGGTCTGAATTGGGTCTGCTGTAGACAGCATTTATATGGGTCTTATTTTTGTATACATTCAGCCAGTCTATGTCTTTTGGCTGGAGCATTTAATCCATTTACATTAAGGTAATTATCAATATGTATGTTCCTATTACCATTTTCTTAATTGTTTTGGCTTTGTTTTTACAGTTATCCTTCTCTTGTGTTTGCTGCCTAGAGAAGTTCCTTTAGCATTTGTTGTAAACCTGGTTTGGTGGTGCTGAATTCTCTTAGCTTTTGCTTGTGTGTAAAGATTTTAATTTCTCTGGTGAATGTGAATGAGGTCCTTGTTGGGTAGAGTAATCTTAGTTGTAGGTTTTTCCCTTTCATGATTTTAAATATGTCCTGCCACTCCCTTCTGGCTTGCAGAGTTTCTGCTGAAAGATCAGCTGCTAACCTTATGGGGATTCCCTTGTATGTTGTTTGTTGCTGTGTGTAGGGCTTCATCTTGTCTTTCTGGTGGGGAGGGCTGCATCTGGTGGTGTGTTTTGGGGTGTCTGTGACCTTAGTATGATTTAGGCAGCCTCTCTGCTAATGGGTGGGGTTGTGTTCCTGTCTTGCTAGTTCTTTGGCATGGGGCATCTAGTACTGGAACTTGCTGGCCATTGGGTGGAGCTGCATCTTAGCATTGAGATGGAGATCTCTGGGAGAGCTTTCAATATTACATGGGGCACGGAGGTCTCTGGTGGTCCAATGTCCTGAACTTGGCTCTCCTACCTCAGAGGCTCAGGCCTGACACCCGGCCAGAGTACCAAGACCCTGTCAGCTACATGGCTCAGAAGAAAAGGGAGTACAAAAGAAATAAAGAAAAAAAAATTTTTTAATAAAACTATTAAAAATTAAAAATTATTGAAATAAAAAAATAGAAGAGAGCAACCAAACCAATAAACAAATCC
The DNA here is from genome assembly GCF_000442215.2 of Lipotes vexillifer. Classification (NCBI taxonomy): domain Eukaryota; kingdom Metazoa; phylum Chordata; class Mammalia; order Artiodactyla; family Lipotidae; genus Lipotes; species Lipotes vexillifer. The sequence goes on along the minus strand of NW_006778055.1, from coordinate 783,403 downwards.
ACCAATAATAACACACTCTAAATACTAAACTAAGATAAACGTAAAAATCAGAAACAAGTCAGTCACAGACAGCAAACCCCAAGCCTACACTTGCTCCCAAAGTCCACTGCCTCAATTTTGGGTTGATTCATTGTCTATTCAGGTATTCCACAGATGCAGCGTACCTCATGTTGATTGGGGGGATTTAATCCACTGCTCCTGAGGCTGCTGGGAGAGATTTCCCTTTCTCTTCTTTGTTCACACAGCTCCTGGGTTTCACCTTTGGTTTTGGCCCCACCTCTGCATGCAGGTCACCCTCAGGCCTCTGTTCCACCCAGACAGGATTGGGTTAAAGTAGAGGCTGATTAGGGCACTCTGGCTCACTCATGCTGGGGGGCAGGGAGGGGTTTGGTAGTTATAATTGGAATGTGGGGTGAGCCTCCGGTGGCAGAGGCCAGCATGACGTTGCAACAGACTGAAGCATGCCATGTGTTCTCCGGGGAAAGTTGTCCCTGGATCATGGGACCCTGGCAGTGGTGGGCTGCACAGGCTACTGGGGGGATATGGATAGTGACCTGTGGTTGCACACAGGTTTCTTGGTGGCTGCAGCAGCAGCGTTAGAGTTTCATGCCTGTCTCTGGTGTCCGAGCTGATAGCCACAGCTCGTGCCCATCTCTGGAGCTGGTTTAGATGGTGCTCTGCCTTCTGTGGGCAGACAGAGAAGGAATCCCCTCTCCTCGCAAACCCCGAAACAATGGTCTCTTGACTCTTCAGCAGTTCCGGAATTTTTCCTGCACTCCCTCCTGGCTAGCCATGGCACACTAGCCTCCTTCAGACTGTGTTCATGCAGCGCACCCCAGTCCTCTCCCTGGGATCTGACCTCCGAAGCCTGAGCCTCAGCTCGTAGCCCACACCCTCCCCAGCACGTGAGCAGACAAGCCTCTCGGGCTGGTGAGTGCTGGTCGGCACTGATCCTCTGTGCGGGAATCTCTCCGCTTTGCCCTCTGCACCCCTGTTGCTGCGTTCTCCTTCGTGGCTCCGAAGCTTCCCCTCCTGCCCACCTGCTGTCTCCGCCTGCGAAGGGGCTTCCTAGTGTGTGGAAACTTCTCCTTCTTCACAGCTCCCTCCCAGAGGTGCAGGTCCCATCCCTATTCTTTTGTCTCTGTTTTTTCTTTCTTCTTTTGCCCTATGGAGGTACGTGGGGAGTTTCTTGCCTTTTGGGAAGTCTGAGGTCTTCTGCCAGCATTCAGTAGTGTTCTGCAGGAGTTGTTCCACATGTAGATGTATTTTTGATGTATTTGTGGGGAGGAAAGTGATCTCCACGTCTTACTCCTCTGCCATCTTGTAGGTCCCCCTTCGAAAACTGACATCTTAACAATATTAAATCTTTTGCTCCATGAACATGGGATGTCCTTCCATTCATTCAGGTCTTCTTTAATTTCTTTTAAAGACAGTATTTGGAGTTTTCAGAGTATCAGTTTTATACTTCTTTTGTTAAGTCTATTCTAAGTATTATATTTTTCAACATTCTATTATAAATGAAATTGTTTTCTTAATTTTCAAATTTTTTATTGCTAGTCTATAGAAATAAAATAGATTTTGTGTACTGATCTTGCAACCTGGATGATATCAGTCATTTGTGAATTCTAGTAGTTTTAATTTTGTTTTTTGTCTTTTTTTAGTGGATTCTTTATAAGTTTCTATGTACAAGATCATGTTATCTGCAAAGAAATATAGTTTTACTTCTTCCTTTCTGGTCTGGATTTTTTTTTAATTTTCTTGACTAATTGCCCTAGGCAGAGGCAATACAATGTTAAGTAGAAGTGGTGAGAGTGAACGTCCTTGTCTTGTTTCTGATCTTAATGTAAAGACATGCAGTCATTTAACACTAATTACAGTGTTTAATGTGGACGTTTAATGTATGGGTCCCATTTTGTTTCATTTCTTGGATACTTAACATTTTAGATAACATATTGTAGTAGCTCTGGATACTAACACCCCCTCTTGGGTCCACTGGTATTGTTTGCTTGCTTATTGGTTTAGTGGCTTGGCTGGACTGTTTTAGTGAAGTCTATTTTCCTAGCAGGATATACCCTGTGACGTAGCTCTTCATAGGGCATAGCCCTGGACATGCACACATTTGCCCTGGGGTAACAGTGGCTTCAGCTTGCTCTCTGTTTCTTTCCCTGATCTCTCTAGGCTCTCTGCTACAGCTGGATTCACATGCAGCTGTTAGACTGATGTTGCTATTGATTTCATTACTGCCCTGAGGCATAAATTTCCCCACAGTCTGATCCCATTAACAGTCATCTCTTTGTAGAGATAATCTTTGAGGCCAGTCTTTGAGGTCTGTTCCTACCTTAGAAGGACTATTCTTAGCTACCTCCCTCCCTGATTCTCTATGATATGTATCTAGTTGGTTTAGAGTTTGACTTACTGTTCTCATTGAGCAACCAGCTTTTTTGTAATTGTACCACTAAAAACATCCATTGGTTTGGGGAGCACCCTTAGCCTTGAACTACCCATGTTTTGTTCCAAATGAAGTAATTTCCCTTGGAAAGAGCTTTAGAGCTCTCTGTTCTTACAGCCTGCCTCTTCTCCTGAGTAAAACCATGCTGATCCAGAGTTGGGGGCATGAAATGTGGCCTGATTCTCTCAGGGACACCTCTACTTCATGAGCAGGGTACTGGGCTGAGGTACCATCCTCTGGTCTTCTTGTTTTGCTTCTTCCAGCCCAAAACCTTCACCCAGTGAGTGAGCTGGGGTGATGGTGACTGGAGCCCCAGTATTGCTGGCCTGCCAAAGCTGGAGTAACGCTCTGTCCAAGAAGTGGGAGCTGGGTAGAAGAAGAGATCTCCCAGATCTCTCAGCCTAGTCTTTCCTGGAATAGAGTCTCTGCAACTCCAAGATGCTGAGATTGAGAAATGCTGGTGGCCTGTCCCTCTGGGGGAGATACCACTGTCCTGAACTGGGACCTGGAGGGAGAGAAAGCCCTGTGTTCTTGTCCGTATTCTGCCATAAGTGGAGCTCCCATCACTCTGAGTTGGGACGAGGATATAGGGAAGAGGTTGTGGTTCAGATGCCACAGACTCTTACTGTACTTATTGATATTTGGTAGTTATTCTTGAATTTTTTTTTAATTTGATACATGTCCTTAGAACAATTTCCAGAGATGTTAAATGGTTGCTTTAAGACAATATATAATTTTCACCAGTTCTGGTTGTTTCACTGGAGAAAGGATCCACAAAGCTACTCATCTCCTCATGTCATCATTCCAGAAGTCATTTTGAAATTCTTAATAAGCTTATCTTTGAATTTGTGTTTTTAAGTGGAGCCCCATGGGTCAAAGGAGGATGTGACAGTGGTTGAAGCCTCCATTCATATTGCCCCACCTCTTATCACCTCCTGGCCTCTCTGGTAGAGCCTAATCCCCATCTCCAGTGCACTGGGCTCCACAAAGCCTCTCCTTCCTCCCACCCATGAGGCAACCAATGCTGCCTTCTACCCCATGGGGCATGGATCTGGACAGAGGCACAGAGAGGGTTGGAGTCAGGTGACTGTGCTCCATGGCATTCTGGGACAGGGCATGGCAGTGGCTATCCATGACCCAGGCTAACAGTGCCACAGCCCATTTAGAGTCAATCTGAAGGGGCCAAGACCTTTAGCCATGCTTGATTCAAGCAATAACCAAGTGTGTGCCAGCATGGAGGTTGAAATCCCTTTGCGGCTGCTCATCTGTGACCCATGGGAAGCTAGATGCCTGGCTCAATTTCCCCACTTTCAAAAGACTCATTGCTTTGGCTGCTGGTGGGAGATGGAACAGAAAGCCAATGGGCCACATGTGCTCCCAACCTCTGGCCAGGCTCCCTGGTGCCTATGAAGGTCTGCAGGTTTGCACCTGCCCTGTCCATGTTCCCTTACAGGAGGAAAGGTGACATGAACTAACAGAAAATGAAAAACAAACAAACAAAAAACACCATGACAGGTTGAGAAAGAGACCATGGAAGGAAATTTTATATTTCAGTAACATTAAGAGAACTTTTTTTCCTGCTTTTTTTGACCTAGAGGTCTCACATTTTCATTTTGCACTGGGTCCTGCAAATTATGTTGCTGCACCCATCTTTAGACCTTGGCATAGGCTGTCTTCTCTGCCTACAGTACCACTTTCCCTCATTCTCCCTTCCCCATTCACCTGGTGGTCACTCCTATTTATTCTTCATGGTCTTGGCTTAGAAGTCACTTCCTCTCAGAATCTTTCTCTCCAGTTGGATTAAATACTGCCACATGCTCTGATACAGTCTCTCCTTCCCTGATCTAATTACCTATGTTCAAGTGTCTATTTGCTCAATTATATCCCATCAAAACTCTTGAGGGCGGAGATTATTTTCTTGGTCATCATTGTACCTCTGGATTCTCACACAGTGCCTGGCATCACGTGTTTAATACATCACCCTTTAATGATGACTAAATAGAAAAAGAACCCTCTCAGATGTGATGTCTTGGCTGATTTCTGAAAGAGGACAAGGAGATGATAGGAGGTAATGTGAGAGGAACTTGCAAAGGCATAGAGGAGGTGTGGTGTAGCCAGTGCATCCAGGGGGCAGCCAACTGTTCCATGGGACTGGAATGCAGGGCACAAGTTGATGTGCACAGAGATACACTGTGCATGGTATTAATGAGATTGGCCTCCATCTGGAAGGTAATACAGAGCCATTGGAATGATTTAAGATGTGAAGTTAGCACATCTTAGTGAGATCACCCTGGGTCTAATGTGAGAAAGCCTGGCTATTGCGGTCACTAACAGGGGAGGAAAAAGAGGGCCTGGGTTAGGGCAGTGGGGGTACTGAGCAAGGAATGGATTAGAGTGGCCCTTAAATAGGACTCAGTGACTGTTGGAACATGGAATATGGAAGAGGAATGGCTACAAGTGTTCTAGCTCAGGTGTCTGGGTGATGGAGATGCAGCGAGTCAGGGTAGAAGCAGAGAGGGAAGAGCGGGTGTGAGATCAGGAAAATAAGGGAAGATGGGGACTTTGTTGTATACGTGTTGGCTAAAGTGCCTTTGGGACATGTGGGAGGTAAGCTGACTTAGTGTCAACCAGACATACATGGCAGTGGGTACCCAGAAACACTGTTCCTCAAGCACACTATGGGCGCATGGGTTTAGGGCATGGGTTTGGGATGCCATTGCTGCCTTCTGTAACACTGCTTCCATGGGTGAACACCTTGTGAGTCAGAACAGCTAACTTAGAAATGGGTTTGGGGACATAATGTATTTGTAAGCTGGAGTCAGTCTATATTGAGATGTATAGTTGAACATTGGGGTTGACACTGAGAGCAGTATAAACATGCAATACTTCAAGAAATAATAAGGAAGTCACACTGCGAAGATCTAGCACAAGATGGGCTTAGAAACTGCCCCTCTACCTCAGTCCTCAACTTCTTCCATCTCTCTCTGGATTTATGCCTGTATGCTTGGTTCTTTTTTTTTTTTTTTTCCTGTTTGATGTCCTTATCCATGGGGGAATAGAAATGTTTCATGTGCCTTGTCTGCAGTGGGATTATCCCCTATACCCTGAAAACACGTGAACATCGTATTGAGCCAGGCGACCTACAAGGTCACAGACTTATCTTCCATTATATCATCACTGCCGCATGTGTGCAAGTGTGCACACACACCTGTACACACACACATAACTTGTTTCAGACCCTCTATCTTCAATCCTTTCAATGTACTAAGGTCCCTTAAACCTCCAAATCTTTGGCCATGCTGTTACATCTGCTGGAATTTCTTTTCCCCCTCTTCTGCCTGTATGCTGATCTTTCTGGCTAATCCTTACTTTTCCCTCAAGAATCTCCTCACCTGATGCTAATGGGTCCCCATAAGCATCTTCACAGTCCTCAGGCTGACTCAGGAGATGCTCCCTTTTCATCTCATCGTACAGTATGACAATGACTGATGTTCTTCCACATGCCCTCTTCTCTATGCTGAGCATCTTGAAAGTCAGGGCTGTTCGGTGCCTGGCCTTTAATATGTATGAAATGAGTGCATGAGCCAGTGATGCTCAGGAATGAGAGGCTGTGGGTGAAGGTTAAGGAAAACCTTCAAAGTGCTCTTGGAATGAAGGAACAGAAAGCCCACAAGAAGAAAAAAAGTCAACAGGGAACGAATAAACTTGCTTGGGATAGTCCACTAAATTTCTACACCCTTTTCAGGAAAAAAGGCTTGATGACACAAGTAAAAGCATAAGTTTCCAGAATTGATAGGCCTAGATCCAGTTTTATTCCCCAGGAATAGAGCATTAAATTTCTTTGTAAGGAGAGCAACAGGAAGCCTTATCTGCTGGTCATACTTATTGGTAGGTATTTGCAGGGACGTTCTTATGACTTATTATTCATCAATTGCTTCTTATGAACAAGCAATTCCCACCCTAACCAGATACCAGAAGCATGTTAGTTGGCATCTGATGATAGCTTCACATCTACTAGACCGAGAAGGAAGTGGGCTTTCTCTGCTTCCCCGTAAGGACTCATGGACATTTGCTGCCATCGGGGGCTGCTGTACTTGGTGTACAGTCATCAGTAAACCAGGCACTGAAGTCTTGAGTTTTATCTCCTCACTGCACTCACAAGTGATTCATCTTTTCACAACCATCTTTAGCAAATCAAGAATAAAGTAACAGAACCTCACTGTTTAAACCACTTGTGATTACCAGGGAGAAAACAGGGATTCATTGGCTGCAAGAGATTATACTTAGGGGAGAAGTGAAAACTGTGAAGCATTTGCAGATTCAGCCTATATGGCATGTTTCCTCAGCACAAGCTCCTTGAGGATGTTTCTATGATGCAGAAATCAATCTATGGCATCCAAGTTGGCCCTTTATGACCTGTTCAAACACCCATCACACGGAGCTTCATTTTTTCGTGTGCCGTATTGTCATGCAAATACCTCAGCACACTGTGTTGCTCACCATTTTGGATTAACCCCCTTTGGTCAAACAAACCAAAATGCTATTTCTGGGATTTTTTTTCATCCCACCATCAGGATTCCTCCCTCATTCTGCTACATCCTCCAGTGAATTTTTTCTTTTATTGCTTTAGAGTTCATGGATAATATTTCTTTTGGAAAGAGATCTGTAAATCTTCACATTTCATTTTAGCACTAAACTGATGTTACATAAGAAGAGAAAAATCTGTAATCCATCATATAAATGGAAATGAGAATGAATGCAGCATACACCATTCTATAAAATGGTTTTATCCTGCCTGTGGGGAATAAGTTAACCAAACTGACCTGAATAGATGCCTTAAATAGAAAACATCACAAGCAAGATTCAGCTGTGTATTGGATGGAAGTGAAGAGGGGGAGAAAACTGCAGGGCCCAAGCAGTCATTTTAAACCAAGGACTTCCAGGTGAATGATATTTCAAAGAAAAATGATCATGCCCAGATAGAAAACTATGTATTTAACTCCAAACAAGGCTGTTTCAAACTTTCTCCTTGAAGTGGAATAATATCAGGGTGAAAAATGATTTTGAGCAATGCTTCATGGGATATTAGAATCCATCCACACCTTTCTGCCTCAACTAAACATAGGCCCAGTGGATTTGGGGGACTTGCCTCCCAATCTATTTTTATCTCACAAAATACTTGCTATTAACATTCAAAGCATAAGCAGTAGTCTTTTGTGCTTAGAATAAGGAAAACACCCTTTCCCTTCAGCTGATGCAAGCAGTGAAGGCTCGCTGCCTTTATCAACAGAGTGAGGATCCCAAGCTTCTGAGTATCCCAGGCATTAGAAAAGCTGTGTATGGCTGCGCAGGACGCATTCAGCCAAACATGAATGAACCTGCCAGCCTTTGCAAGTCTAGAAATATCTAAAGCTGTTCTCAGCAGACATTCCAGGAGCAATTTAAATTTCTGAGGGCTTTGAAAATATATATTTTTGGTTATCTCACATGGGAAGTGTGCAACAACAAAATCCTACTGTCTTCTTCCCAGCCCACTGGCTCCCCACTCCTAGCAAGCTCAGGTAACTTCTTTGGAGAAGGCTTAAATTCCTCTCAAGCTCTTGCCCTAGCAGACTTCCAAGAGAGTCATCAGGAAAAGGTCAACATGAGAATGGCTAAGAGCTCTCTGATGTCCCCAGACTCTACCCTAGCACCTGGTCTAAGGGTTCATGGTAAAAACTGGTAAGGCCACAAGTTTTTGCCGATCTGAATTCAACACTGTCTATATGGCCTCAATTTCTGACAGGAATCCAGAAATGTTGCCTCCCATGGGAGGTAACTTAACTCCCACCAAACAAGACTATCCCTCATCTACCAACAAACTGTCATATTATCATGGCCATTATTTCAACTCCTGTTATAAAGCTTGTAGCAGGAACCCCAAAGGGAATTTGATCCAGCCCTCTATTTTCAGAATGAAATGTTATATTAGCTTCACTGAATAGAGATTGGGATCATTTAGCGAATGTAGAGGACATGGTAATTGCAATAAGAGGTTTCATTCATTGTGAGATGAGTGTGTGCCAGGCACCATGCATGAGGCACTTGATGTTATATATCCCATTTTTCATATCAGAAGACTGAGGCTTAGGGAAGACACATCACTTCTCCATGGTCGCGTGGACTAGAAACTAGAAATTCAGAACAAAGATTCAGGCAGGCAGACACCAAAGCTACCTCTGTATATATATTGTTCATTTTTCCCCAGCAGTCCCCATCCCTATCGCTATCATCTGGAAGCAGCACCTCTAATCTTATGGTACAATAATCTTTCTTCTTTCACTGCAACAAAGGATCCTAGGGCAGGCTGCCAATCACAGGCGTGCATCTTCCTAGACACAATGACGGGTACAGACTCTGTGTCAGGGAGTCAGAGCACTTCTCTGGGATTTGGGCTCTACTCAGCCCCTCTATGATGGTGAAGCTGTGAGGACAAGAGCTGTGAGAGCCAGGCTGAAGAACTTGAGGACGACGCTGGCTTACAGAAGATAAAGGAGCCCACCGCAGAGAAACAGAGCCTGGCAGAGAGAGCACCACTGTTCCCACTGTCTCAGAGGCCTGGCCACACCACTGCCCACCTTCCCTTGGTTACTGCAGCAGATCAAGTCCCTTTGTGCCTCAATTTATTCAAGTTGAGTTTCTAGGACAGTCCCTGACTAGGATCTTTAAGATAAAATTATCAACTGTATTTGTTTTTCCTTTATTTTGTTTTGTCTTGTTTTAATCTACTGCTCCTAATACAGTGTTTGGCATGGAGTAGAACCTCAAAAACATAAAAAGTAAAATAAAATGAAAAGTAGCCTAGAATACTGACCCCTACACATCTTCTTTCTTGAATGAATATTCATGGTAAAGTGATATGCTAAATTCACTAATAATCTGAATAAAACAATTACTTCTAAATGAATGAGACATTCAACTTTACAAAGGAAGATAAGACTTATATTCTTTACTCTTTCAGCAAATTTTCATAGAAGATAAGGGAAGTCTTTGAGACAGGCTTCAAAGAGGCAGAAGAGGCAACAGGCAAAAAGATAAAACAAATCCAGATAGGAAACTTGTGTCAAGATGTGGACACTCCCTGTTTTATGATAAGAATCAAGTCACTGGGAGAAGAGAAATAAGTGTTATATTCTGACTATAATAATAGCTAACCTTTTTTGAATGCTTGCCATGAGCCCAACACAAGGTATATAATGACATTTTCACAGCCCTATCAATAAGGATTCCAAACAGCAATTCCCTGCCCCAATTCAGCAAATAAGAAAACTGAAAGAGAGACTTTAACAAAGTGTCCTAAGGGTGCCTTTCTAGTCAATGGTGGAAATGGGTTACCACAAGGTAAAGTCCACAGCCCATGGGTTTAACAAAATGCTTCAAAGTCTTTAATATTAGAAACTGTAGGATTAGATAAAAGCCAAAAAAAAAAACAAAACAAAAGAAAGCAAAATAAAAACCAGAAGATGATTTAGTTAAGTGAGGTAACATGAATGAATTTTATTGCTTAATATCTTAGGAAATTAAAAAGTCACAAATAATAAAACATTAAATAACACGATATGATAATACATATAAAACATCATTTTCAGAAGTTCCTAGACTATAGATAAGGAGAGGTATTTATTTATTTATCTATCTATTTATTTATTTTTATCGGGGTATAGTTGTTTTTCAGTGTTGTGTTAGTTTCTACTGTACAGTGGAGTTCCCTGTGCTATACAGCAGGTTTTCATTAGTTATCTATTTTATACATATTAGTGTATGTAGGTCAATCCCAATCTCCCAATTCATCCCATCCCCCCTTTCCCCCTGTGGTGTCCATATGTTTGTCCTCTACATCTGTGTCTCTATTTCTGACGTACAAACTGGTTCATCTATACTATTTTTCTAGATTCCACAAATATGTGTTAATATACGATATTTGTTTTTCTCTTTCTGACTTATTTCACTCTGTATGACAGCCTCTAGGTGCATCCATGTCTCTACAAATGACCCAATTTTGTTCCTTGTTATGGCTGAGTAATATTCCATTGTATATATGTACCACATCTTCTTTATCCATTCGTCTGTTGATGGGTATTTAGGTTTCTTCCATGACCTGGCTATTGTAAATAGTGCTGCAATGAACATTGGGGTGCACGTGTCTTTTTGAATTATGGTTTTCTCTGGGTATATGCCCAGGAGTGGGATTGCTGGGTCATATGTTAATTCTATTTTTAGTTTTTTAAGGAACCTCCATACTGTCCTCCATAGTGGCTGTATCAGTTTACATTCCTACCGACAGTTCAAGAGGGTTCCCTTTTCTCCACACCCTCTCCAGCATTTGTTGTTTGTACATTTTCTGATGATGCCCATTCTAACTGGTGTGAGGTGATACCTCATTCTAGTTTTGATTTGGATTTCTCTAATAATTAGCGATGTTGAACATCTTTTCATGGGATTGTTGGCCATCTGTATGTCTTCTTTGGAGAAATGCCTATTTAGGTCTTCCACCCATTTTTTTTTTTTTTTTTAATACACAATGTATTTATTTATTTATTTATTTATGGCTGTGTTGGGTCTTCATTTCTGTGCATGGGCTTTCTCTAGTTGTGGCAAGTGGGGGTCACTCTTCATCGCGGTGCGCAGGCCTCTCACTATCGCGGCCTCTGTTGTTGCGGAGCACAGGCTCCAGACGCGCAGGCTCAGTAATTGTGGCTCACGGGCCCAGTTGCTCCATGGCATGTGGGATCTTCCCAGACCAGGGCTCGAACCTGTGTCGTCTGCATTGGCAGGCAGATTCTCAACCACTGCGCCACCAGGGAAGCCCCCACCCATTTTTTAATTGGATTGTTTGTTTTTTAGATATTGAGCTGCATGAGCTGCTTATATATTTTGGAGATTAATCCTTCGTCCGTTGATTCGTTTGCAAATATTTTCTCCCATTCTGAGGGTTGTCTTTTTGTCTTGTTTATGGTTTCCTTTGCTGTGCAAAAGCTTTTAAGTTTCATTAGGTCCCATTTGTTTATTTTTGTTTTTATTTCCATTACTCTAGTAGATGGGTCAAAATGATCTTGCTGAGATTTATGTCCAAGAGTGTTGTTCCTATGTTTTCCTCTAAGAGTTTTATAGTGTCTGGGCTTACATTTAGGTCTTTAGTCCATGTTGAGTTTATTTTTGTGTATGGTGTTAGGGAGTGTTCTAATTTCATTCTTTTACATGTAGCTGTCCAGTTTTCCCAGCACCACTTATTGAAGAGAAGGAGAGGTATTTAACTTAAAGGTGAATTAAATCTGGTAGGTACAGTATTAAAAAAGAAATGGATTTCTAGTAATTTCTGCATGGGATCATAGTTCTGTCTCCTGCAGTAATCCTAGATGCCCATTAGAGAAGCCTTGATTGAAGCATTATTAACAAGCCCCGTGTCTGTTTGGCCATTGGAGACTTCCATATATGCTTGGGGATAATTTTCCAAACCCAATTAGATGTAGAGGGTTAAGGCATATTAGCTTTTTCTCCCAGGATAACTTCATGTTGGACCCCAAAAAACCCAGTGAAACACTGTAAGTGGTTTACCCACCTCCTCACAGCTCATTCAACTTCTGAGTGGTTCCCAATGACCTGAGGAGTTTTCTCTCTTCCAAGACTCAACTTTGCTATATTCTCTAATTATTGCAAATCATGAGAGCAATTTCTATGGCAGATTATGTTGGCAAATTCTCTTCAACTACCTCCTTTTTCTTTATTATTCATTTTGCTATCTCTTTTTGTTGTTGTTAGAATTTCAGCTCTTCCTATAAAATGGAGAAGGTTGATGGGCATTGGCCCGATATTTTCATTAGATATAACTTTTGTTCCAAATACCGCATCTAAAGTTCCCAGAGTTAGAAAATATTCAACTCATTTCTCATGCATTAGAAAAATCATGAAAAGTGTAACAGATGATTCTGGGTCAGAATTTTAAAAATTAGCACTATGTTTCTTGTTTGCAATTTACCACTTTTTTGATTACCACTCAAAAAGAACTTAAGCACAAGCTAGTAGCCCCCCAGTTACCCTCCTTGCTGGCAGCCCCTCCTCTTCCAATTTTCCAAATTAAATTGTATAACGTGAAAATCATTATTAAAGGTAAAGAAAAACGTTAAACATGTTCCCTAAAGCACAGTTTCTAATAATCCCACCATATACAAGCAAGTAAATTTATATGGATAATATTTTCAAAAAATCAACATTATAGCAAAAAATGAGTAGAAATTGAGATGTGATTATTCATTGTTTCTTAACAGAGGGAGACCTTATTAATTTAGAAGAAAAGCAAGAATATACATGAGCGAAGATCAAGTTGGTTAACTGCTTGCATTGCTCCCCACTCCCTTAGCAGATGTTACCATTTCACCCACTTCTCTTAAAAATAAAATGAATAAATGCTTTTCACTGGTTCTTGGAAAATATTTTCTATTTATTGAGTGCCATTTAACTTCCCTTCATAATACCCTGTGAAATATTATAAGGGAATCTAATTTTAGCCTTAATATTAGCAGGTAGGACTATGGCTAAATAACTCGTCTCCAGGTTACAGAGAGGCTGTCAGAACATAAGAGCATTCAAGTCTTCTACCTCCCAAAATATTCACTTGGCAACACAAAAATAAAATTTTAACTATGGATATGTCTACGTTACATGAAAATAGCAGATTGATTCAGCTGGGGAAAAAGCATATGCACATTTATGGCACTGTATTGTCAAACATATGAACTGTTTTTTTTTTTTAATATTTTGATTTTGGTGCTGTGAGGACACAGCTGAAATGTGACAAACACTAAGTTAGCAATTGAAATTCACAGCAGCCAATTTTGAAAAACACTCATTATGTTGATCATCCACACATATACTTTTGGACACACATTTATTAACAAAACCTGTTTCCTATCACTCCTATATGTCCTTTTAATGACCATCATGGTCAAGCATTTCCTATGCTTCAGATACAGCAGGGTGTGAAATGCAACTAATTCTTAAGATGTAGTAATTTCAGAGCAGTGCATAGAGAGTAACAGCAGTTTCATTCATATCATGGTGACAGCTTGGCTCTCCTTGATTTTACATACACTAGAGACAATGCATGTAATGTACTGAAAAAGAGACCTGGCTTGGGTGGTCTCCTTGTCACAGCTCCATCATCACCTTAGTGGAGGAATGTAAAACATATCATTTAGTCCCTTCCAGCCTCTTCTGCCTTGTCAATTTCAGAAGAAGGTAAAGAAGGCAGAAGGGAAGGAGGTTGGTAAGGAAGCTCAAAAAGAAATGAAGGGAGGAAAAGGATAGAGGGAGGGAACATACAGAGGGAAGGGAAGGAAAGAAAATAATAAAATAATGGAGGGAGGAAGAAAGAAAAGGAGAAATAAGACAAGCATAGTTGGCTGAATAATGGCCCCACAAAATACCAAGATCAGATCCTGGAACCTGCACATGTTATTTCATATGGCAAAATGGACTTTGCAAACGTGATTAAATTTAGAATCTTGAGAAACGTATATTATCCTGGATTATCTAGGCAGGCCTAAAAGTCCTTATAGAGAAAGGCAGAGGGGGATTTTACAAACAGAAGAGAAGTAGGCAAGTGTGACCACAGAAGCAGAGAGTGGAGTATTGACCAAATAGTTCCAACAGCTACCAGAAGCTGGAATAAACAAGAAATGGTTTTTCTTCTAGACCCTTTGGAGAGATCATGGCTCTGTGGACACCTAGATTTTGGCCCAGGGATACTGATTTTAAACTTTTGGCCTCTAGAACTGTGAGAAAATAAATTTCTATTGTTTTAAACTACATAGTGTGTGACAATTTGTTACAGTAGCCATAGGAAGTGAATACAACAAGGGGTAAAAATGTGTTGTTGCTGTTGTTATTATTATTACGATTAGTTTGCTGGGGCTACCATAACAAAATATCATATACTGGGTGGCTTAAACAACAAAAATTTATTTTCTCACAGTTCTGGAGATTAGAAGTCCAATATCAAGGTGTCAACAGATTTGGTTCCTTCTGAGGCCCATCTCCTTGGCTTGCAAATGGCCACCTTCTTGCTGTGTCCTCACATGATCACTCCTCTGTGTGTGTGCATCCCTAGTGTCTGTGTCCAAATTTCCTCTTCTTGTAAGAATACCAGCCAGACTGAATTAGGGCCCACCTTAAGGACCTTATTTCAACATAATCACCTCTTTAAAGGGCCTATCACCAAATACAGTCACATACAGTATGGGGGGTTAGGGGTTCAACACAATAATTTCAGCAGAGCACAATTCAGCTCATAACAACACATAAAACTCATATATTATTTTCTGCTTCACTCAACATATCCACTGAAACAGAAACAAGATACATGCAATCTCTTCATCTGTTCAGCAAGCATTTATTAAGCACTTTATGCCAAGTGGCATACTTTGTGCTGAGAATAACATGATAAATGTGACAACATACTTCCACTCAAGTTTTCAGAGCGTAGCATAACTGATAAAATCATTACAATAAAGTGTTGTATTCTAAGTACAGTCATTGCTTAGAAAGAAGAGAATTCAACTGTGTCTGAGGTTTGGAGGCAGTAGGGTATAAACACTGTAGATAAGAGAATTATTCATTTGGATCAGGAATAGGAGTAAGATCTCACCCATGGAAGAGCTAAGGAATGGTGATCCTCTGAGAAAGAAAATGTTCAAAATATGGAAGAAAGG
The DNA here is from genome assembly GCF_000442215.2 of Lipotes vexillifer. Classification (NCBI taxonomy): domain Eukaryota; kingdom Metazoa; phylum Chordata; class Mammalia; order Artiodactyla; family Lipotidae; genus Lipotes; species Lipotes vexillifer. The sequence continues at coordinate 768,208 of NW_006778055.1, read as the reverse complement.
GACATGTAGAACTTTAAGTAGGTCAGTAGAAGCTAGATTCTTGGATTCAAAAGGAGGTAGGGCTTCCCTGGTGGTGCAGTGGTTGAGAATCCACCTGCCAATGCAGGGGACACAGGTTCGATCGCTGGTCTCGGAAGATCCCACATGCCGCGGAGCAACTGGGCCCGGGCGCCACAACTACTGAGCCTGTGCTCTGGAGCCCATGGGCCGCAGCTGCTGAGCCCGTGTGTCACAGCTGCTGAGGCCCAAGCGCCTGGAGCCCGTGCTCCACAACAAAGAGAGGCCATCACAATGAGAGGCCCGCACACCACAACGAGGAGTAGCCCCAGCTCACCACAACCGGAGAAGGTCCACGCGCAGCAACGAGGACCCAACACAGCCAAAAATAAATAAATAAATAAATTAGCTTTAAAAAAGGAGGTATAGAGTAGGAAATGAGGTAAAAATCTATTCAGAAATGGCCTATTTTGCCACCCTTTGAGTTCTCTTGCAGGCAACGATGGATAAGTGAAAATATTAAGGAAGTAATATGATTAGATTTTTATCTTAGCAAGATATTATGGACGATGAAGTAGTATGGAAAAGAACTGAAGTGAAATAAGGTGGATGCAGTTAAAAAGTAAAGAGGCCAAGGGAGAAATGATCAGGGCTTCAATTAGG
>NW_006778055.1:765198-767432 GCF_000442215.2 Lipotes vexillifer | reverse complement strand
AGGGAAAGATCAGCACAAATGAGGGAACAGTATGGATGTGAAGGATGAAAAAGAGGAAAATTGAATTTAGAACTTGATATAAAATAGAAAGGGTGAAAAAAAGAAAACAAAAATAGAAAGAGTGAGCAGGATGAAGTAAAGCTTCCTTGGATGATGATATCCTCAAGGAGAATAAGGTATATTGTTTTATAATGGATTTATGATGGAACTAATCAACTCAGGTTTGGACATGCTGAGTTCAATGCACTTATATCTAGGGGTGGGCCCTATCTGCTTGGCAGTGGGATTTATGGATATCAAGGACCCAGGAGCCATATTTGTGATAGAGATTTAGAGTTAAGAGTCATCCAGGTATACGTGGCTATTAATAACATTAATGTAGACATAGTCACTGAATGAGAGTTTGTAGAGTAACAATTAGTGCAGGGTTGTCTGAGGAATTCTGAGGGAAATCAACTCTTCAGATACAAGCAGTAAAAAAATCAAAAGTGGTTAGAGGAGCTGGAAAATAACTGGGATAAAATGGTACCCCAAGAAATCAAGGTCAGTAACATTCAAGAAGGGGATGGATTCTGATGTCAAGTGGAGAACAGGTCAGGAAATATGACAACTGTGTCCACTGCACTGAGAATTAGGAAGTCATTAATAATACAGGCAAGACCAATCACAGTGGAGTCATGAGGGAAAAATAATTACAGTGGGAATAAAGAAAATGGGAAAGGAAAAATTGATTTTTTTCAACCAACTTTTAAAAGTTTTTATTATATGACTAATCCATAGATACAGTATTTTATAAAATATCTATGCATTGCATCACAATGAGACACAAAGCAAACTTAAAAGTCTCTCTTCATGCTTCCCCCTATATTTCTCTCCTTAGACATAACCACCATTAACAAATTGATGTGTAACCTTCTATTTTATTTATTGGACCTTTATGTGAATATATGTATTAAGCACATATTTATTTTTAAAGCAAAACACAATATCTAAAAGCCATAAAGAAAAAGATTGACAGAACAAGCCTTATTAAAAGACTTTTGTATTCTAAAGTAATTCATAAAGTTTGAAGATAAAAGACTGTAAGATGGTATTTTTTATCATGTTCAGCAGACAGGGATGGATAACCAGAATGAGCGATATGTAAATACTCACAAACTAAATGGAAAAGCCATACAATTCAATAGAAAAATGACCAAGACTATAAACATGAAATTCACAAAAAGCAAATATAAATGATAGATTGCCATATGAAATATATTCAACCTCACTGATTATCAGGGAAATTCAAAATGAAACAAGAGCTTTATTCACCTATAAGATTTACAACAGTGTAATAGTTTGTTGTCATCAAGTACTGATGAAGCTGTAAGGAAAAGGGCACTCCCATATACTCTTGCGAGAGTGTAACAGGAAAATTTTAACAGGCAATTTTTGCAATACCTACTGAAATGTTAAACACACATATGTTTTGGCCCAGCAATTATCCTTCTAAAAATACTCACACGGGACTTCCCTGGTGGTGCAATGGTTAAGAATCCGCCTGCCAATGCAGGGGACAGAGGTTTGATCCCTGGTCCGGGAAGATCCCACATGCTGCGAAGCAACTAAGCCCATGTGCCAAAACTACTAAGCCAGCGCTCTAGAGCCTGTGAGCCACAACTGGTGAGCCTGTGTTCTGCAACTACTGAAGCCCATGCGCCTAGAGCCCATTCTCCACAACAAGAGAAGCCATCGCAATGAGAAACCCGCGCGCCTCGATGAAGAGTAGCCCCCTCTCACCGCAACTAGAGAAAGCCTGTGCGCAGCAACAAAGACCCAACGCAGCCATAAATATAAATAAATAAATAAATACATATATATACAAAAATACAAGTACTAGGATGCTCACTACTGCATTATTTGTAATGGCAAAAAAAGAAAAAGAATAGAGAATAGAGATGTCCATCAAAAAGGGAGTGGCTAAACAAATCACATCTTCCACTCAAGGAGTCACAGACACTAAGACAGAGAAGTGTGAAGCCCTTGTCTCCGCAAAGCCAGGAGCAACAATACCAAGAAGAGTATCATTGAAATTCAGCAGCTGTCTGAGGTCATATCCTTTTCAAGATTCATGGCATGACTTGCAGGGATGGAGGAAATGGGCACTGAGACTCCCTTCTGTTACAAGAGTGAGGTATCTACGGTAAGGGAGCAAAGAATGAGCACTGTAGATGGAAAAAAATGTAAAGGGA
>NW_006778055.1:762291-765106 GCF_000442215.2 Lipotes vexillifer | reverse complement strand
AAAGAGATCTCAAAAGTAGAGGTAGAAAGGGGGAGAATTAAGGAAGAAGAAAGCATCCAGATGATATTTTTTTAGAAAACCAGAGTCTATAAAACAATTAACTAAGTAATTCAGTAATGGTTTGATTCATTTTTCACTGGAATATCCTGTGTATATGAGATTGAGGGCATGTGGGTATCCCGTACAAGTAGAAGGAGGTCCTATCATCTATGAGTACTTAAAAAACATTGGTGTGGAATAAATTTGGGAGGAAGATTAGTCTTCGGGGGACAGCCCAGCAGGAAAACAGGGATTTGATCATACAATCCAACCATTCTAAAATTTTGGTATGCATCAGAGGGCTCATTTCAATACAGAATGCAAGCTCTACCTTAGGCAACTAGTAAAAGAAGAGTAAAGTAAATCTAAAGTAATAAGAGGAAAGAAAATTATACAGTTAGTGCAGAAATCAATAGAAAATAGAGAAAATCAATGAAAACAAAAGCTGGTTCTTTGAAAAGATCAACAAAATTAATAACCATTTAGCCACAATAACCAAGAATAAAAGAGATAAGATACAAATCAACAATATCGGCAATGAAAAAGCAAACACTACTGATTCCACTGGCATAAAAGTATTAACAACTCTATGCCCTTAAAGTCAGTAACTTAGATGAAATAGACCAATTCTCTGAAAGACAGGAACTACCAAAAATCACTCAAGGAGAAATGGGTAACCTGAATAGTCCCAAATCTATTAAAGAAATCGAATGTGTAGTTTAAAATCCCTCCTCCTCTTCCCCCCCAAAAAACCCTGCAGTCCGAGTGGTTTCACCACAGAATCATCACCAAAGTTTAAGGAAGAAGTAAGATCACTTCCACACAACCTCTTCCAAAAACCAAGATAACACTTCCAAACTCATTTTATAAATCCATCAGTACCTTAATACCCAAACCAAAGGCATTAAAATTAAATATAGCTATATACTAATATCTCTAATTAACAAAGATGCAAAAATCCATAAAACAATAATAGTAAATTGAATCCAGCAACATATAAAAATGAAAATACATCACAACTAAGTGGGGTTCATCACAGGAACTCAAGGCCAATTCAACATACAAAAAATTAATATAATTCAGCATATTAAAACACTAAATTTTAAAGTATGATTCTATGAATAGGTGCAGAAAATCATTTGACAAAATTCCACATTCATCCATGATAAAAATGCTCAAAAACTAGTAACACAGGGGAGTTTCCTTAGTCTAATTGAAGGTATCCACAAAACACCCTATAGCTAACATTACATCAGAAGGTATGAGGTTGAATGCCTTCACCTTAAGATAAGGCAAGGAAGCCTTCTCTGACCACTGCTATTCGATATTTTATTAAAAGTACTATCTAGATTAGTAAAGCAAGAAAAAGAAATACCAGATATACAGATTGGGAAGGAAGAAATAAAACTTTATTCTCAGATAACATGATTGTCTATGTAGAAAATCCCAAAGAATCTACTACAAAACTAGAACTAGTAAGTGAGTTTAGCAAGGTCACATGATACAACGTCAGTACACATAAGTAAATTGTATTTCTATATACCAGCAAAAAATAATTGGAATTTAAAATTAAAAAATGATAATGCCATTTATAATTGTACCCCCAAAATGAAGTACTTGGGTACAAATCTAATAAAATACGTGCAGGATCTATATGTGAAAAACTACAAAACACTGATGAAAGAAATCCAAAATTTAACTCAAAAAGAATCATATATATATTATAATATATATATTAAGTGTACCGAAGTCTATACTGATATAATAAATAAATAATTAAATTAATTAATTGGAGGAAGACAAATCTTCCTTACAGAATAATTCCAAGTAATTTATGTCAATATGACCCAGAAAGTGCATCTAAACTCTCTTAACTTCCCTTGAGTGTAGGCTGGACTTAGTGACCTGATCCCAAAGAGAAGGGTATGGATGCGAGGTAGAGTAACTTTACAATGGAGAAACCTACCATAGCAAATTGGGTCCAGGGATCAAGGTTAAAATCGCCAATGATAAGTCATGTTGATAGCATGCACACATTTATATAATGTCATTAGAATGGCATTTCACCTATGTGGTATTCTTTACAAAATCCCATAACCCAGTCTAATCATGAGGAAACATCAGAAAAACTCAAAAGGAGGGACATTCGACAAGGTACTTGACCAGTACTCCAAAAAACTGTCAAGTAGTCCCATGGCTACTTTGGCACTTCAACAGAAAGCAAGGAAAGTCTGAGCAACTGTCACTGTCCAGAGAAGACCAAGGAGACATGACAAATGTAATGTGGTATTCTGGATTAGATCCCGGAACAGAAAAAAAAAAATCCATTTGTGCAAAACTAATGAAATCCAAATGAAGTCCATAATTTAGTTATCAATAATGTGCCACTGTTGGTTCTTTTAGTTTTGGAAGGTGTATCACAGTTTTTAAGATGTTAATAATAGGAAAATCTAGAAAATGGGGGATACAGAACCATTCTGTAATCAACGTAAAATTATTCCAAAATAAATTTTATTTAAAAAATTCTTTCAAGGGCTTCCCTGGTGGCGCAGTGGTTGAGAGTCCGCCTGCCGATGCAGGGGACACGGGTTCATGTCCCGGTCCGGGAAGATCCCACATGCTGCGGAGCAGCTAGGTTCGTGAGTCATGGCCACTGAGCCTGCGCATCCAGAGCCTGTGCTCCACAATGGGAGAGGCCACCACAGTGAGAGGCCCGCATAACGCAAAAAAAAAAAAAAAAAAAAAAAAAAAAAAAAAAAAAAAAATTTTAAAAAAA
>NW_006778055.1:760094-762245 GCF_000442215.2 Lipotes vexillifer | reverse complement strand
AACAAAAAAAAAAAAAAAAAAAAAAAAAAAAAAAAAAAAAAAAAAAAAAAATTCTTTCAAACTTAAATAAAAATAGTTCTTGAGACTCCTGAACACACACACACACTTACACACAAAAAAATATACACATAATATATACACAGAGATACACAGATTGCTGGGCCTCAGGAGGCTGCCCCAATAGTTATCCTGACTCGGACATTTCTCCTAATGGTTCTCACCTGCCTCATCTGGCAGTACAGGCTATGGAGCTCACCACACAGATTTTTGGCTTCCTGTCTCTGTATTCACAGGGATCCATAAAAGGAGCCAAGAAGAGATGGTTTGGGCCGATACCAAGATTCACCCTACTGCTGGACCTGGTGATATACATCTGCTTCCTGTTTTATTTACCTGCAAAGTAATTATAAACTCTATACAAACCCCTGGGATGCCAGGGCTTTTGAGGCCCAAACTTTCTTACCATCTGTGTTTTCTGAGAATTATTGTGAGACAGATTATGCTTGGAAGGCATTCTCCATTCTCCAAACAGGCATCTATCAATCAGCAAATTCAGTGATTTCAAACTCTCCACTGAGCAAACACCACAGCTCATTTTGCAGGCTTGGAAGACAGTTCATGCTTCCAGGAGCAGGCTCAGAAACACTTTGGGAAATGTTTTTACATGCCATCCTGCCAAATCCCCCAAGAGACAAGTAATGCTCACTTCCTACTCACTGCCAGACTATGTTTCAAAGCCAAGACCGGAGACAGACTGTTTGCAGCCTCCAAAGGAAGGAAGGTTCAACTATTAGAGACAAGCAATTGAATAAATAAACCCTACAACCTAAACTGATTTGTTCATGCACAGCTATTAATTTGCTTTTGGTAGATACACAACAAGAGCAGCCACAGTTCTGATGTGGGTAATGGCTGAAGAAGCCCCAAAGCCTCACTTCCAGGTCACATACTAAAAGCCAGCTTTGAATCAAACTCTAGTATATACCCATTTATTAATTACCCATTATCAAGCGTCCATAAAGCAGTTCAGGCAACTTGGGAGTGGCACCTGATAAGTGCATTTTTAACAAGCATCTTAGATGATCCTGAAGCACACAACAGTGTTAAAACCACTGCCTCAAGCTGTGCCTACATCAGAGACGATTCTTGCCTTAGCTGCCTCCCATTTGTTCTCCGGGAGCTGGAAGAGACCCAGAAAGAACTGCTGGAAGGACGCCCAGGGAAGGCAACATTTGAGGCAGATTGAAGGTGCATTACACATGCTCTTGAGCTTGTTTATTTTATAAAGCATAGAAAGTACCTGAGGAGATTATTTTTAAATACAGGGTTATGGAACGTACCCCCGACATGCTGAATCTGCATGCTTGCTGTGGGAGAGTCATATATATTTTTCAAAATCTCTGTGATCAATTATAATGCATATTTGTGAACCATTGGTATTGAGCTAGCCAAAAGTCCCTTTCCATTTCTCCTGCTCCAGCTCTAGAAGCTTCCAGCAATAGAAAAATATTGCATTTTTTTGTACCTGGAGTTGCTATTATCACTGGGTTCTCCGGCAAGTCATTTAACATATCAGAACTTCAGTTTTCTCACAAGAAAATACACTAATAGAGACACCCTGATAAAATATTATCCCAATTCCAGTCATCTAGTTAGCCACAAAGTTTTGTTTGCAGGTGTGGCAGGAGACAATATTTTGATAACCAAGGCTTTTCTTTCTCCCACTTTCTTGATAATCTGAGATCCTTCACCCATTGGGTCACTGGCATTACATGAGTCAGAGGAAGGCTTAGACACATAATATATACACAGAGATACACAGATTGCTGGGCCTCAGGAGGCTGCCCCAATAGTTATCCTGACCCGGACATTTCTCCTAATGGTTCTCACCTGCCTCATCTGGCAGTACAGGCTATGGAGCTCACCACACAGATTTTTGGCTTCTGAGAATAAAGAAATTGAGTTTCTGAGTAGATATTTTAAACTGGTAGAATATATGAGTTATGAAAACCTGGCACTCCAGTAAACTCAGCCTTGAAGGAAGCAGAACAAGAGTTTATGCTATATGTATTCTATTCAAAGGGTTGTATAAGGATGTGAGAACAGTTTCCTAGCCTATCCTGATAAACAATCCATGTATTTGCTTTAGGG
>NW_006778055.1:743097-760084 GCF_000442215.2 Lipotes vexillifer | reverse complement strand
GGGAAAGAAAAATAATTGAAAGACTTGATCAAGGAAGTTAAATTGTGGATTAAATGTCCCCAGCCTGTTTCCTAGGGCTTAGGGTTAGTGGGACCCAAACATAAGAGGGGTTAGGGAAAGGTCCCTGGAGAAGTCCCATGGCTACTTTGGCACTTCAATTTAGACTAGTTAAGTTATAAGTATATGTTCTCAATGTGGTGATTGGAGGAGCATCCAAAAGTGGCTTACACCTTTCAGAGGGACATAAAAATGGCTGAAAGTACACTGGCAACTTGGTTAGACCTCAAAATGAAGAAAAATGAACACACATATTGGGCTGTAATAAACTGGGCACCACAGAGCAGAGGGGCATGGACGTTTGAGTTACAGAGGCAGTTGATGTCAACCAATAACACCACTTAAGTTTATTCATTTCAGTCGACGTCAGTGTTTAGGTGATTCCACTGCTAAGTTATACATAATAAATGACATATACTCCCCAAGTGCCACCTTAATTATAAATCCCCTTGGAACACAGATCACCTCCAGGACAAAGAGAAGGAAAGGAGAAACAGGAATTTCCTGAACTAGGAGAGTGCTACCCTAAAAGAAGTTGAGTTTCAATCCAGACTTTACCTTCAATTTAAAAGAATACAGTTTTCACTACTGAGCTGAAATGGAAGCTCAAAATCTAATTTTAGTTCAGGCAAAAAGATAAAGACATATTAGCCCTTTTGTGGTTGGTGACTACACTCTACCTAGGACAATTCTGCTTTCCTGATTAAAGAAAAATTATTTATTTATTATCATAAATTTCTATTCTGATGAATATGTTAATTAAGTTTCTGTCCAGAATATAGTACCCCAAACAGTGACTATTTTATGCAAACAGCTCATACAGTATAAGTGAATTTTTTGTTTGTAACTCCTCTTTTTTCTTTCCTACATAGTTTAAAATGCAAATGTATAAAACAATAATTATACATCTATATTAATGTGCACACAATGCATAGAGATGTAATTTGTGACAACAATAACAAAGGTGGGAGGAGCTGTGTAGGAGCAGAGTTTGTGCATGCTATTGAAGCTAAGTTGGTATTAATTCAAACTAGACGGTTTTAAATTTAGCATGTTAATTGAAGCTCCTATGGTAACCACTAAGAAAATATTTTATAAGTATACACAAAAGGAAATGAGAAAACAACCAAAGCGGTACACTTCAAAAATTAAACATAAAACAAGGCAGAGATGAAGGAAATGATGGAAAAAGGGAATAAGAAATCCAGAAAAAAATAGCAAAATGGCACAGGTATATCGTTCCTTATCAATAATTACATGTATGTGGGTTAAACTCTAAAAGCAATAAACAGATTTGCACAATAGATTTTTAAAAAACCCATAATCCAACTATATGTTCTCTACAAGAGACTCACTTTGGATCCAAAGACACAAATAGCTTGAAATTGAAAGGATGGAAAAAGATGTTACACATAAATAGTAACCAGAAGGGAGTTGGAGTGGCTATACTAATATTAGACAAAATACTATTATAGGGGACAAAGATACTTAGGAAGGAAATTCCGGATTTTCATCTTTGCCATCTGTTTTTCTCTGGGCTACATATACTGTGGTTGGTGGGGTATTTTATATTGTGGCATTAGGGTCTGTGTTTGGTCCATAGCCACTTTCTGCTTTCTATGGCCTCTGCTGAGATGCCTCTAACTTTGTCATCAATTCCACCTTGTTGACTGCTCTCTGATGCCAGATCTATGCAAGATATGTCATCCTCCTTATCTAAACACTGAGTCCCTTCAAATCCACTGAGACTTCCTCAAACTGTCTCCTCTCAGGGACACTAGGAATCTCTGGATATTCAAAATCTGTCTCATTCTCAGAGAGCCAACTATACTGTAAGAAATTTGGCAATGTAAGCAACTTGGGACAGGGAGGAGATATGGGGATATATGTATATGTATAGCTGATTCACTTTGTTATAAACCAGAAACTAACACACCATTGTAAAGCAATTATACTCCAATAAAGATGTTAAAAAAACAAAACAAAACAAAACAGAATTGCTTTATAATCACACCTTTCCTGTGGCCATTTTTACTGTGAGGTTGCACTCTTGGAGTTCCAAATGAGCAGTGGTCAATAAATCATGTCTGATCTTATTTCATCATAAATTGGCTCTACCTAGCAGCATCCCTTTCTGCAGAATGTATTTCAATGACTCTCTTTCTCTCCTCTCCCAGTTCTCCCTTCTCTCCCACTGAGCTGCATTCCAGGGGTAGAAAAGACCAACTCTTTCATAGTTGTGGGTCCTTTCAAAAGTATTGTTCAGCACTTTGGGTCTTACCTGTCGGTGTTCAAGCAGAGCTTCTGGAAGTCAATAAACATTTTCCTTCCTCAAGCAGCTCAACTCTTACACTCAAAAAACTTTCGATATCAAGAATATTTTTAGAGTTCTAAAATTCTTTGGAAATGGAGTTAACTTTTTGGTTTTGTGCTAAAATGCTACATTTGTTGAATTTTAATTTCTGCTTAAGGTGGGCTAAATTATTTAGATCAATCTTGCACTAAAAATAACTTAAAACATTGGATAAAATTTATGAGATATCACTTTAAATACACCAAGGAGCAGGTAAGACCATGGAAAAATCCCAGGCCAAGGTTGTACTATAAAGTGAGAACCCAGGAAGCTTAGCAGAGAGCAAAGCAATTGGTCTCATGTCACTGCCCCCTCAACCCTGAGAGGCTTTCTGCTTCCTTCATTTTGGAAGTCAGATTCTCGGGCTTGAGTAGGGTTGAGGGAAAGAAGGAAGGAGGAGGGGAATAGAGAAGGCAAGACTCATGGTCTGCCCAAGGAGGGGAGTCTGATCAAAAAGGGCTACATCCTTAGTACTAGAGAAAACCAGAACTAACTTATCCCCAGAGGATACAGGAAAGTTATCTTGGCACTGAGCAGAGAGAAGAGAGAAAAAAAAAATCAATTAACATATGCTGTAAATAGCCCTAACGCAGATTTACTAAGGCATAAAAGCATTACAAGAGATAGAGAATTCAAAAAGCTGAATGACTCATTTCATCAGGAATATAAAACAACAGCATAAGCTCAACACACACACACACACACACACAGAGGCAAAATATACAAAATTACAGTGAGAAATGGAGAAATGGATAAACCCCATAGGTGTGGGAGATTTTAGCATACTCCTACTTCGGTAACAATCACAGAAAAAAATTAATCAGGATATAAAAGATTTGAACACTATTAACAAACACAGCCTGACAGTTATGTGTGTATGTATGTGTGTAAATCACTTCACCCAACAACAGCACAATACACATTATTTTCATTAACACACAGAATATTAACAAATATTGACCGTAAAGTTGATGTACTTAGTTGTTATAGTAATAAAAAGGCAGCAAGTGACAACCAAAACAGGCAGGATGTTTTGTATCAGTCTCAGCCTGTCCATAGGGATGTTATTGGCTAGAAATGCCTGGGGCTCTCATCAGGGCCCATACTACTTGTGGGAGCCCCACAGACACTTCGCCAACCAGGGCCAGGGTCCTGCCTGGACTGGCCCTTGTGGTTCTTATTATGATTGCAAGACGCACCTCAGCAACAGCCATAAGGGAAATTTGAAAAAAACAAAGCTTATTTACTCACAAGTCCTGGAGAGTACACAGCATGCCTGGGCCACACAGTGAAGCTGCGGGTAGAAAGGCAGAGTGAGCATGCACAAGCAAGTGAGCACACACAGTCCTGGGTTCTGCCTTTATTGGGATCTAGTGTGGGATGCTCAGGGTTTCACAGGTTCACTCTTTATTGGTAAATTGAAAACCTAAGAGTGGGAACTAAAGCGCAGGAAGTGAAAAACAAGCAGTCAAACTGGTCAATAATACAAGGTCTACCAGAGCTTTCTAAAAAGGGGAACTTTGGGACTGCCCTGGTGGCACAGTGGTTAAGAATCTGCCTACCAGTGCAGGGCACACACGTTCGGGGCCTGGTCTGGGAAGGTCCCACATGCCGCGGAGCAACTAAGCCCGTGCGCCACAGCTACTGAGCCTGCGCCCTAGAGCCTGTGCTCCGCAACAAGAGAAGCCACTGCAATTAGAAGCCCGCGCACCGCAACTAGAGAAAGCCCGCACAGCAACAAAGACCCAATACCCAAAAATAAATAAATAAATTTATAAAAAATAAATAAATAAAAAGGGGAACTGGAGCAGCCTGGCTCTTCACCTAGTTGTGTAGCTGGCAATGTGTTTATTCGAGATGGATGTCTTTGAAGTGGATGCCTCAACAATCGAAAGCTGAATGTCAGGCACATATATTACAATAAAGAAAGCTTACTGTGGGCTTCCCTGGTGGTGCAGTGATTGAGAGTCCGCCTGCCAATGCAGGGGACACGGGTTCGTGCCCCGGTCCGGGAATATCCCACACGCCGCGGAGCGGCTGGGCCCGTGAGCCAAGGCTGCTGAGCCTGCGCGTCCGGAGCCTGTGCTCCGCAACGCGAGAGGCCACAGCAGTGAGAGGCCAGCGTACCGGGAAAAAAAAAAAAAAAAAAAAAAAAAGCTCATTGTCAGATGCTTACACTGCACAGAATAAGCTTTACACTGTTGGTTGTGATTGGTAGGGAAATGGGACGGTTATATAAGTATTCACTTTTCAATTTTCTATTAAACTATGCATTTGTGTTTATGGATTTTTCTATAATTGCATTACATTTCACAATAAAGTTGATTTAAAAATAAGGACAGGGCTTCCGGGAAGATGGCGGAAGAGTAAGACGTGGAGATCACTTTCCTCCCCACAGATACACCAGAAATACAACTACACGTGGAACAACTCCTACAGAACACCCACTGAACCCTGGCAGAAGACCTCAGACCTCCCAAAAGGCAAGAAACCCCCCCACGTACCTGGGTAGGGCAAAAGAAAAAAGAATAAACAGAGACAAAAGGATAGGGACGGGACCTGCACCAGTGGGAGGGAGCTGTGAAGGAGGAAAGGTCTCCACACACTAGGAGCCCCTTCGCGGGCGGGGACTGCGGGTGGCGGAGGGGGGAAGCTTCGGAGCCGCGGAGGAGAGCGCAGCAACGGGGGCGCGGAGGGCAGAGCAGAGAGATTCCCGCACAGAGGATCGGCGCCGACCGGCACTCGCCAGCCCGAGAGGCTTGTGTGCTCACTCGCCGGGACAGGCGGGCCTGGGAGCTGAGGCTTGGGCTTAGGTCGGAGCGCCGGGAGAGGACTGGGGTTGGCGGCGTGAACACAGTCTTCCGGGGGTTAGTGCACCACGGCTAACCGGGAGGGAGTCCGGGGAAAAGTCTGGACTTGCCGAAGAGGCAAGAGACTTTTCCTTACCTGTTTGTTTCCTGGTGCGCAAGGAGAGGGGATTAAGAGCGCTGCTTACAGGAGATCCAGAGACGGGCGCGAGCTGCGGCTAAAAGCGCGGACCCCAGAGACGGGCATGAGACGCTAAGGCTGCTGCTGCCGCCACCAAGAAGCCTGTGTGTGAGCACAGCTCACTTTCCACACCCCCCTTCCGGGGAGCCTGTGCAGCCCGCCACTGCCAGCGTCCCGAGATCCAGGAGCAACTACCCCGAGAGGATGCACAGCACACCTCAGGCTGGTGCAACGTCACGCTGGCCTCTGCCGCCGCAGGCCCGCCCCGCACTCCGTGCCCCTCCCTCCCCCCGGCCTGAGTGAGCCAGAGCCCCCGCATCAGCGGCTCCTTTAACCCCGTCCTGTCTGAGCGAAGAACAGACGCCCTCAAGCAACCTATACGCAGAGGCGGGGCCAAATCCAGAGCTGAGCCTCGGCAGCTGTGAGAACAAAGAACAGAAAGGGAAATCTCTCCCAGCAGCCTCAGAAACAGCGGATTAAAGCTCCACAATCAACTGGATGTACCCTGCATCTGTGGAATACCTGAATAGACAAGGAATCATCCCAAATTAAGGAGGTGGACTTTTAGAGCAAGATTTATGATTTTTTCCCCCTTTCCTCTTTTTCTGTGTATGTGTATGCTTTTGTGTGAGATTTTGTCTGTACAGCTTTGCTTCCACCATTTGTCCTAGGGCTATATCCGTCCATTTTTTTCTTATTTTTTAAATAATTATTCTGAGCCGTGTGGATGAAAGGCTCTTGGTGCAGCAGCCAGGAGTCAGTGCTGTGCCTCTGAGGTGGGAGAGCCAACTTCGGGACACTGGTCCACAAGAGACCTCCCAGCTCCACATAATATCAAACAGTGAAAATCTCCCAGAGATCTCCATCTCAACACCAGCACCCAGCTTCACTCAACGACCAGCAAGCTACAGTGCTGGACATCCTATGCCAAACAACTAGCAAGACAGGAACACAACCCCACCCATTAGCAGAGGGGCTGCCTAAAATCAAAATAAGTCCACAGACACCCCAAAACACACCACCAAACGTGGACCTGCCCACCAGAAAGCCAAGATCCAGCCTCATCCACCAAAACACAGGCACTAGTCCCCTCCACCAGGAAGCCTACACAACCCACTGAAACAACCTTAGCCACTGGGGACAGACACCAAAAACAATGGGAACTACAAACCTGCAGCCTGCGAAAAGGAGACCTCAAGCACAGTAAGATAAGCAAAATGAGAAGACAGAAAAACACACAGCAGATTAAGGAGCAAGATAAAAACGCACCAGACCTAACAAATGAAGAGGAAATAGGCAGTCTACCTGAAAAAGAGTTCAGAATAATGATAGTAAAGATGATCCAAAATCTTGGAAATAGAATGGACAAAATGCAAGAAGCAGTTAACAAGGACCTAGAAGAAATAAAGATGAAACAGACAATGATGAACAACACAATAAATGAAATGAAAAATACTCTAGATGGGATCAATAGCAGAATAAATGAGGCAGAAGAACGGATAAGTGACCTGGAAGATAAAATAGTGGAAATAACTACTGCAGAGCAGAATAAAGAAAAAAGAATGAAAAGAACTGAGGACAGTCTCAGAGACCTCTGGGACAACATTAAACGCACCAACATTCGAATTATAGGGGTTCCAGAAGAAGAAGAGAAAAAGAAAGGGACTGAGAAAATATTTGAAGAGATTATAGTTGAAAACTTCCCTAATATGGGAAAGGAAATCGTTAATCAAGTCCAGGAAGCACAGAGAGTCCCATACAGGATAAATTCAAGGAGAAATACGCCAAGACACATATTAATCAAACTGTCAAAAACTAAATACAAAGAAAGCATATTAAAAGCAGCAAGGGAAAAACAACAAATAACACACAAGGGAATCCCCATAAGGTTAACAGCTGATCTCTCAGCAGAAACTCTACAAGCCAGAAGGGAGTGGCAGGACATACTGAAAGTGATGAAGGAGAAAAACCTGCAACCAAGATTACTCTACCCAGCAAGGATCTCATTCAGATTTGATGGAGAAATTAAAACCTTTACAGACAAGCAAAAGCTGAGAGAGTTCAGCACCACCAAACCAGCTTTACAACAAATGCTAAAGGAACTTCTCTAGACAAAAACACAAGAGAAGGAAAAGTCCTATAATAACGAACCCAAAACAATTTAGAAAATGGGAATAGGAACATACATATCGATAATTACCTTAAATGTAAATGGACTAAATGCTCCCACCAAAAGACACAGATTGGCTGAATGGATACAAAAACAAGACCCATATATATGCTGTCTACAAGAGACCCACTTCAGACCTAGAGACACATACAGACTGAAAGTAAGGGGATGGAAAAAGATATTCCATGCAAATGGAAACCAAAAGAAAGCTGGAGTAGCAATTCTCATATCAGACAAAATAGACTTTAAAATAAGGACTATCAGAAGAGACAAAGAAGGACACTACATAATGATTAAGGGATCGATCCAAGAAGAAGATATAACAATTGTAAATATTTATGCACCCAACATAGGAGCACCTCAATACATAAGGCAAAAACTAGCAGCCATAAAAGGGGAAATCAACAGTAACACATTCATAGTAGGGGACTTTAACACCCCACTTTCACTGATGGACAGATCATCCAAAATGAACATAAATAAGGAAACACAAGCTTTAAATGATACATTAAACAAGATGGACTTAATTGATAATTATAGGACATTCCATACGAAAACAACAGAATACACATTTTTCTCAAGTGCTCATGGAACATTCTCCAGGATAGATCATATCTTGGGTCACAAATCAAGCCTTGGTAAATTTAAGAAAATTGAAATCGTATCAAGTAGCTTTTCCGACCACAAGGCTATGAGACTAGATGTCAATTACAAGAAGAGATCTGTAAAAAATACAAACACATGGAGGCTAAACAACACACTACTAAATAACCAAGAGATCACTGAAGAAATCAAAGAGGAAATCAAAAAATACCTAGAAACAAATGACAATGGAGACACAACGACCCAAAACCTATGGGATGCAGCAAAAGCAGTTCTAAGAGGGAAGTTTATAGCAATACAATCCTACCTTAAGAAACAGGAAACATCTCGAATCAACAACCTAACCTTGCACCTAAAGCAATCAGAGAAAGAAGAACAAAAAGACCTCAAAGTTAGCAGAAGGAAAGAAATCATAAAGATCAGATCAGAAATAAATGAAAAAGAAATGAAGGAAACAATAGCAAAGATCAATAAAAGTAAAACCTGGTTCTTTGAGAAGATAAACAAAATTGATAAACCATTAGCCAGATGCATCAAGAAAGAAAGGGGGAAGACTCAAATCAATAGAATTAGAAATGAAAAAGGAGAAGTAACAGCTGACACTGCAGAAACACAAACGATCATGAGAGATTACTACAAGCACCTCTATGCCAATAAAATGGACAACCTAGAAGAAATGGACAAATTCTTAGAAATGCACAACCTTCCGAGACTGAACCAGGAAGAAAGCGAAAACATCAACAAACCAATCACAAGCACTGACATTGAAACTGTGATTAAAAACCTTCCAACAAACAAAAGCCCAGGACCAGGTGGCTTCACAGGCGAATTCTATCAAACATTTCGAGAAGAGCTAACACCTATCCTTCTCAAACTCTTCCAAAATATAGCAGAGGGAGGAACACTCCCAAACTCGTCCTACGAGGCCACCATCACCCCGACACCAAAACCAGAAAAGGATGTCACAAAGAAAGAAAACTACAGGCCAATATCACTGATGAACATAGATGCAAAAATCCTCAACAAAATACTAGCAAACAGAATCCAACAGCACATTAAACGGATCATACACAATGATCAAGTGGGATTTATTCCAGGAATGCAAGGATTCTTCAATATACTCAAATCAAACAACGTAATACACCATATTAAAAACTTGAAGGAGAAAAACCATATGATCATCTCAATAGATGCAGAGAAAGCTTTTGACAAAATTCAACACCCATTTATGATAAAAACCCTGCAGAAAGTAGGCATAGAGGGAACTTTCCTCAACATAGTAAAGGCCATATATGACAAGCCCACAGCCAACATCATCCTCAATGGCGAAAAACTGAAAGCATTTCCACTAAGGTCAGGAACAAGACAAGGGTTGCCCACTCTCACCACTCTTATTCAACATAGTTTTGGAAGTTTTACCCACAGCAATCAGAGAAGAAAAGGAAATAAAGGAATCCAAATCGGAAAAGAAGAAGTAAAGCTGTCACTGTTTGCAGATGACATGATACTCTACATAGAGAATCCTAAAGATGCTACCAGAGAACTACTACAGCTAATCAATGAATTTGGTAAAGTAGCAGGATACGAAATTAATGCACAGAAATCTCTTGCATTCCTATACACGAATGATGAAAAATCTGAAAGTGAAATCAAGAAAACACTCCCATTTACCACTGCAACAAAAAGAATAAAATATCTAGGAATAAACCTACCTAAGGAGACAAATGACCTGTATGCAGAAAATTATAAGACACTGATGAAAGAAATTAAAGATGATACAAACAGATGGAGAGGTATACCATGTTCTTGGATTGGAAGAATCAACATTGTGAAAATGATGCTACTACCCAAAGCAGTCTACAGATTCAGTGCAATCCCCATCAAACTACCACTGGCATTTCTCACAGAACTAGAACAAAAAATTTCACGATTTGTATGGAAACACAAAAGACCCCAAACAGCCAAAGCAATCTTGAGAACGAAAAACGGAGCTGGAGGAATCAGGCTCCCTGACTTCGGACTATACTACAAAGCTACAGTAATCAAGACAGTATGGTACTGGCACAAAAACAGAAAGATAGATCAATGGAACAGGATGGAAAGCCCAGAGATAAACCCACGCACATATGGTCACCTTATCTTTGATAAAGGAGGCAGGAATGTACAGTGGAGAAAGGACAGCCTCTTCAATAAGTGGTGCTGGGAAAACTGGACAGGTACATGTAAAAGTATGAGATTAGGTCACTCCCTAACACCATACACAAAAATAAGTGCAAAATGGATTAAAGACCTAAATGTAAGGCCAGAAGCTAACCAACTCTTAGAGGAAAACATAGGCAGAACACTCTGTGACATAAATCACAGCAAGATCCTTTTTGACCCACCTCCTAGAGAAATGGAAATAAAAACAAAAATAAACAAATGGGACCTAATGAAACTTCAAAGCTTTTGCACAGCAAAGGAAACCATAAACAAGACCAAAGGACAACCCTCAGAGTGGGAGAAAATATTTGCAAATGAAGCAACTGACAAAGGATTAATCTCCAAAATTTATAAGCAGCTCATGCAGCTGAATAAGAAAAAAACAAACAACCCAATCCAAAAATGGGCAGAAGACCTAAATAGGCATTTCTCCAAAGAAGATACGCAGACTGCCAACACAACACATGAAAGAATGCTTAACATCATTAATCATTAGAGAAATGCAAATCAAAACTACAATGAGATATCATCTCACACCAGTCAGAATGGCCATCATCAAAAAATCTACAAACAATAAATGCTGGAGAGGGTGTGGAGAAAAGGGAACCCTCTTGCACTGTTGGTGGGAATGTAAATTGATACAGCCACTGTGGAGAACAGTATGGAGGTTCCTTAAAAAACTACAAATAGAACTACCATATGACCCAGCAATCCCACTACTGGGCATATACCCTGAGAAAAACCATAGTTCAGAAAGAGTCATGTACCAAAATGTTCATTTCAGCTCTATTTACAATAGCCCGGAGATGGAAACAACCTAAGTGTCCACCATCGGATGAGTGGATAAAGAAGATGTGGCAAATATATACAATGGAATATTACTGAGCCATAAAAAGAAACGACATTGAGCTATTTGTAATGAGGTGGATAGACCTAGAGTCTGTCATACAGAGTGAAGTAAGTCAGAAAGAGAAAGACAAATACCATATGCTAACACATATATATGGAATTTAAGAAAAAAAAATGTCATAAAGAACCTAAGGGGTAAGACAGGAATAAAGACACAGACCTACTAGAGAATGGACTTGAGGATATGGGGAGGGGGAAGGGTAAGCTGTGAGAAAGCGAGAGAGAGGCATGGACATGTATACACTACCAAACGTAAGGTAGATAGCTGGTGGGAAGCAGCCACATAGCATAGGGAGATAAGCTCGGTGCTTTGTGACCACCTGGAGGGGTGAGATAGGGAGGGTGGGAGGGAGGGAGACGCAAAAGGGAAGACATATGGGAACATATGTATATGTATAACTGATTCACTTTGTGATAAAGCAGAAACTAACACACCATTGTAAAGCAAATATACTCCAATAAAGATGTAAAAACATAAATAAATTTAAAAAAAAATTAAGAATAAAAAAAGAAAAAAAAATAAGGATAATTAATACTTTTACTTTCTTCCCAAGTGATACAAAGAGGTTAATGTACTTTAATTTATCCCTTCCCAACTTATAAATTATTATTGCCATGCATTTAATTCTATATATAAATCCACTAGACATTATTAATATTTTTACACAGTCAGTGTGCATCTACCTATGTACTTACTATTTTTCTGCTCTTACTCCCTTCTTTCACCTTGGACCTTCCATCTGGATTCTTTTTTCTTTTTGTTCTGGAGAGGTGTACATATAGTTTTAATGTTCTGGCACTTTCTAGTTCTTGACCAGATGTTTACATTTTGATCATTTATTACAGTGTACATGTATGTTTTCTGTTTTCTATATGCAATATAGTAATAAAATCAGAGAAGTTAAAAAATAATCTTAGATTTTATTTCAAATATTTTTTGGATATGCTAGTTTAACTCTCATCCCATTTTTGGCTGAATATAACATACATATTTTTCTGTTGTCTCCCTCCCCAGTTATGTATTTTGTAACAATGAAATATTTCTTTACTAAACTATGGTGCTTTCCTTAGACACCACAATATCCAAAGAGACAGAATTGATTGAGTCAATGTGATATATTTTTGAGGGTCATGGATTTGGAATCTGAACTTTTAGGTTCAGATCTGGGCATTACCATTTTCATAGCCGTCTCAATTTACAAAAATTCTTTAACCTATCTGAATTTCAAATAGCTCATCTTTAAAATGGAGTAAATTGTACCATTTGTGTCCATTGCATTTGTGTGTTGAGAAGTACTAATGAAACAAAATATGGGAATCTGCTTTATAAAATGGTTAAGTAACATGACTTTAAACTACTATTATTTATGTGCATATGGAGAAGAAAAAAATGAAAATTAAATGTTTTGTGTAAACTGGAGATGAGGACATATTTAGGTATGTTGGAAAAAAGCACTGTGGTATAATGGACACAGTAGGATTTTTTGAGTCAGATATAATAAATTGTAATAATTTATGTCCCTGCTCTACTGCCTGCTAGCTCTAGAATGTCTTGCAAATTAACTTCTTTTAAATTTAACTTATTTATTTTTGGCTGTGTTGGGTCTTTGTTGCTGCGCACGGGCTTTCTCTAGTTGCAGCGAGCAGGGGCTACTCTTCATTGCCGTGCATGGGCTTCTCATTGTGGTGGCTTCTCTTGTTGCGGAGCACGGGCTCTAGGTGAGCGGCTTCAGTAGTTGTGGCACGTGGGCTCAGTAGCTGTGGCTCATGGGCTCTAGAGCTCACGCTCAGTAGTTGTGGCACATGGGCTTAGTTGCTTCGTGGCATGTGGGACCTTCCCAGACCAGGGCTCGAACCTGTGCCCCCTGCATTGGCAGGTGGATTCTTAACCACTGCACCACCAGGGAAGCCTGCAAATTAACTTTTCTGAGTCTCAATTTCCTCATCTGTAAAAAGGAATAATAATGCTTCATCGATACCTCGTTTACTGTGAAGATCCAATAGGATACTATGTCTATAGCATCTGGGGTGTAGTAATTGCATCCTCAATGTTAGTCTCTACAATGAAAATACAGTTTAAAAAAAAAAAGAATAGAATGCAATTATGGTGTTGATAGAAAATGGTCTATTCAGATAGGATTCTGCCCTGGAAGTGAGAATGAACTGATAAGACTAAATTTCAAAATTATACAACTGTAGACTCCAGGAGTCCTTGGGCATCTTTAAAACTGTCCTTTGGGTATACTTGTGGCCTTTTTTGAAATGTGACTAATCAGCTCGGTCCAAGGTTTCTTTCCTCTGGTGTTCTCTGGCTCCTCCTGACTAGACAGGACACATTCTTGGCCAGGGAGTCAGCCTCTTCTACAGAGGAGGCAGCGGGTAGTATAACATCTTTCCGGTTTCACCACTGATTGGGCCAGAATCCTTTCTTCACTCCCAGACACAATACTCTACAGTGGCAATACAAGAAGATGCCAATGGCCTGTAATGACTAAAGAGATGATAAAGGAACATCATGGTCCTAAATTCATATGCTAACCCTGAGTAAATGCAAACCACTATATTTCAGTTTCCCCACTTCAATGAAATGTTGAACTTTTATACATGGTTCAATCATAGAGAATGTAATATTAATATAATACTATAACATTACTTATCAGACTTGAATGGGCACATGAATCCTCTGACCATCTTGTAAAACTGAAGATTTTGATTTGGCAGCTCTGGGGTGCTGTGGTCTTGAATGTTTGTGTCCCTCCAAAATTCATATGTTGAAAACGAATCCCCAAGGTGATGGTATTAGGCGTTGGGGTCTTTGGGGGAAGTGGGATGAAATGGTGGTGTGAACAAATAACAAATATTACATCAGAAAATTTTTACCTTGAGGCCACTCTGTTCTCAGGAGGGCTGTGTGCTGGCTCAGGCTGGGGTGGGTCAAATGTCAGGAGCCTGGGAAAAGGAAAGATGCTTCACCTAAGTTTAATTAGCAAGCATTTGATTCCTACTGATCAGCTGGAAGAAGCTGTTCAGCTAACCATTTGCGAGATAAAAAGTAGGAATTTGGAAGGCCTGTGTCTGACTTTGTCTTAGGTAAATAAAGGAAGCATCTGTGAGTCTTATCTAAGTCATATGGGGAAGGATGTTTCTTTGCAGTAAACCATTTTCTGAACACTTAGCCTGAACATTTCTGAACATTTAGCCTTCATTTGCTGAAATGCGACACTGAAGTCATAGTCTTGCTGTTAATAGTTAGGCTGTATTTGCTCTTTAATTATAGTTTATTCATGTCCCAGTTAAACCCTGGCTGGTTTCTGATAGTGAGGATAAAAGGAAATAGCAAATTCACCAATTGAGATTCTCTTTACCTTTCTGTTCCCAAGGCTAACCAACTACTAAACTGACAGCCTCAGTCTTGATGCCATTACCTAGGATGATCCTTACACTCAAAGGGAAAAGCAACACCAGATCCATGATTCAAACTGCAGAATTTTATGTTTACTTTTATTCACTGTGGGATGTGATCGAGGTACAGTATAACAAAAGCTGGTGTTTGGTTGTCATTCTTTTACAGACAAGTGCCCAGGGAATCTTGTAGAAGATCTTGTTCAGAGATGTAGACAGACAAGCAGACACTGGGACTTGGGGAGAACTCTCAGCAGGTGCCGGACACCAGCCATAAACTTGGGTTTCTGGTCAGGACACCAGTACTTAGTAAGGGAAATAGCAAGAGTACATATGGCCCCAAATTCTAAGTGGGGGGGCCTCAATATTTGTAGGCAATTATTATGGGAAGGTTGGGAGAAGGATTAAGACAAAAGCCCAGGTGGCAGCAGGACAGTTAACTCAATTCTGAGCCCTGGTGTGTTAAACTTTGTTTTCCCCTAGGAGAAAGCAAAATGAATCCACCTTCATTATTCTTTCAGCCTTGGAGCAGTTGTCAAAAGGTGGAAGAGAGAAGTAATGAAAGTACTAATCTTACTAGCCAGAATCAACATTGGCTTTGTACTTATCGTTCATTGTAGAAGAAATAATCTCTGTATTTGTTTAGAGACGAATGTGTTAAGAGTCACAAATTTATTTTCACAAAGAGTTTCAAAAGGAAAAAAATTTAGATTAAAAAGCTTTCTGATGGACAAGTAAATTGATTCCACAATATAGTGGATGCATTACAACATTTAGCAAGGATGGGCATAGACATTGAACTAAACATCAGAGGGCTAGTGTGTACTTTAAATGTTGGTGAGTAAATTCAATTTCCTATAATAAACACTCTAACAGATAAGATTTTCTATAAAAAAGCATGTACAACAAGCCCTGAGTAATTATAGTCTTGAGGTTAAGGATTACATTGCACTGAAGATAAAAATAAAACTCTGAGAATGCAAACAGAATGTTACTAGAGAATTTCTTCCATTTGTAACAAACTTACCCCCAAATCAATTTTACAATGGCAGGATAAAGAATATGTATAGATTTAGCTAAATCAGTACATGGCTAATGCTCTTTATACCTTGTGCTTTTATGGTAATTGATCCATAAATATTTTTCAACCTTCTCTGTTATCTTTTCAGTAAGGATTAGTGAAGAGCCCTGTATCCTGGATACTCAAAAGCACTTGTGTCAGAAACAGTTATCTCTCCTAAAGGTTTCTCATTAAGTATTATTAAAATATCTAGTTTATGGTTTTATTTTAGCCAAAGTGAATCACAATGTTTGGTGCTTAAATATGTCTAATTCCACATTATATTCTAGGTATATAGAGTATTATCTTATTTCATCTTCCCTAAACCTTATGAGATAGGTATTCTTCATTCACTTTTATAGGTAAGGACACTGAGGATTAGAGAGGAGTTGCTTGGCTAGCACGTTCCAGAGCAGGGATTGGAACCCAGACACCCTGCCTCCAAAGTCCTTCCTCTGAGATGTAGCGGAGGGTGGCCCAAGACACCATGAAGCCCAATGGAGACGGAAACCCAGCTTGCAAAAGTGCATGCATTGTACAGTGCTCCCCACAGAGTATGGTCTCAGTCGATACTTGTTGAATAACATAGCAATGCCGCCTATGTGCATTCGACCAAATTCAGCCCAAGCAGACTTCTGGATTATCTGCTGAATGTCTGATTTTATAGATGAAATTGTTCCCAGTGCTTTTGTGAGTTGACTTATGAACTGTAGGGAACTGATGGCACCACATCTTTGGTGATTTGCTTCTTTTTTTGCAGGACTATATCTAGGCTGATTTTCCACAGCAAAATTCCCAAGGAAAAAACATACCACATATGACTTGTTTGGATTACATGAATCCTTGGTGATTGAGATGATTTATAAGCATCCTTTAATGATACTGCTCTTTCCAGGTTAGTAATGAGGTTCCTTTACTTTAGAATCACTATGTTGCTGACAAATTTCCCTATATCGTTTCTGTACATTATATCCCATTTTAATTGAATTTTAATATAATATCAGAGTAATGTTTGTGTCAAGATGTAATAATATTCCATTTAAGAATGTAACTCTTTCATTTATTTAAGGAGAAAGATGACAATTTGAGGACGACATTTGAATTATATTCTAATTTATATCTTTAGAATAGCTTAAAGTCTATGCAGAAAATGAGTTCTATCCATTGGAAGAACAGGAGTACTAAGTGATTTTTGAAGGCCCTTCTGAACTTCTATTTTATGATTTTATATATATATATATAT
>NW_006778055.1:698214-743009 GCF_000442215.2 Lipotes vexillifer | reverse complement strand
TTTTTTGCGGTACGTGGGCCTCTCACTGCTGTGGACTTTCCCGTTGCGAAGCACAGGCTCCGGACGCGCAGGCTCAGCAGCCATGGCTCACGGGCCCAGCCGCTCCGCGGCATGTGGGATCTTCCCGGACCGGGGTGCGAACCCGTGTCCCCCGCATCGGCAGGCGGACACCCAACCACTGCACCACCAGGGAAGCCCTATGATTATATTTTAAAAAGAAACTTATATAGGAGTCCTGACAATAGACCCCGGGGAAGAAACATGAGGCTGGGAGTCAGGAAACTGATATTCCAATCACAAGATTTTTAAAATAACTGAGGAAACTGGAGGAAGTTATAGCATCATTTAACTTCACTTTCCTATATTCAATATTAGGAGACTGAATTTCTAAGCATTTCTAAGATGACATTCAGCTATAAAATTGTACAACTTTAAAACATTTGGATCTCATTTCACTCAGATGTTTTTAGATCACTTTACTCCTGATTTAATGATTTTCAATTTCCATGTCAATAGTGTAAAGGAAACACAGAGCAATAAATAACACTTTTTTTCCCCTCAATCTTATGTACCTACACACCTGTTCTGTGAATAGAATTACAGTCTATATTTACAAAGACATAAAAAGTAGGTGACCAATAGTATATAAAATGCATTTATACAAAAAAATTAACTCATAATGAATGCAACCTGGGAGGTATGTAAAATATTTAGACATAAATACCAATAGTCTGGGTGAAAGAAAGCATCTGATATAGATATGAAGAATACCCTCCCTTGCTCCTAAAAGAAAATACACATATAGTTGTGGGTTTCCATCAATATTAGTGGAAGTGTAACAAAAAATTTGAATAAGTGTCTCAAATAATACCTAGCACAAACCATTTGATATTATGACAGAGATAAAGCAGTTTCAGATTTCTGAAAAATCTCACTGAGTACATACATCTATGAATGCCAATTTTCAGAATGTTTCCCCAGTATCTTGCCATCATGACCCACTGGCATTTCCAGGATCTCTTTCTTTCACCTGGAGGGCAATCCAGGCTACCCTGGCATTGACAGCACCATGTGAACACCGTTATGAGATGGTCAACAGCACTTTCTTGTCTTGAGACTAAGTATAGCATTCTTTGAATGTGGTCTCAACATGAACTTTTGTATGTCTCACTTAACCCCATCAGGGACTAAGATTAGACTCTGGCTATAGCTATACATTATTAAGAATAAGGTTTCACAAAAATAATCAACTAATTTGTTTTGCTGATGTTGACTGGATTAACCACAGTTCTCCCTACTCCCTTCTGTATGGAAAACCCTGCCTCCCATCTTGTTTGGCAAATACCTATTTACTTTTCCATGCAAGATCAAATGTTACCTCTTACAGGAAGTTCCCCAAATTCCCTCAGGATCAATTGTCTTCTTTCCTATCATCTCATAGCATGTTGCACACAGCTCCCTCAGAGCACTCGCATGCTGCACTATAGTTAGTCTTTTATTTATGTAGCTTCTCACTGCTCAGAATTTGATCAAGGAATGGTCCATCCAAACATACTTCTGGAGAGTGCCGAGGTATGAGGGCATAATAAAATACTACTGTAAAAAACAGAATTGGCTTGCTACTTAATTCAGGCTTGCCCAAAACTACTTGCATAAATGCTGGGATATAAACAGTATACTGCAGTCCAGAGTGGAAATTACAAATGAAAAGATAAAAGAAAGAAGTGAAAAAAGTAAGGAGGGAGGTGGGAGAATGGTAGGGAGAGAGAAAAGGAAGAAAGGAAGGAAGGAAGGAAAAAAGAAGGAAGGGAGGGAGAGAGGGAAGAGAAACCTTTGTCAGTTTGTAATTCTTATATTTAGTCATTCATTTATTTTCTTTATTCAAAGTATTTTAATGTGTTTTTAAGGTGTCTAGTTCAGAAAACTGAAAAGTAGAAATAAAAATGGAGAATTAGATATCAGAAAACCTATGTAAAACTTAGAAATGTATTGCCAAATGGAAAATCAGGAAAAAAAAAAGTTTTAAGCATACTTTGTTCAAGACTTTGCAACTATCTCCATGTAAGATGATTTTATCCTTGGCGAAAATAACTAATGCCATCCAGTTGTGTCAGGAATAAGAGATAATTCCAAATAAATAAAAATGTGTGCATGCAGTATTAAATCTCTCATTTTAAAAACTTTAAATAAATATGAGAATAAAACCTTGTAGCCAAAAGCTTGGCTTGACCCATTTCTAATGAAATGATGTTAATATTTGAAGTCTACAGGGTGCCCATTTTTCTCAATCCTGCTCTGCTCTTGCTAGAGTGGGACATGCTTTATTTCTTTTTGACCTCAGGACCCAAAAAAGGTAAATGTTTGATAAATGAGTGAATGAATTGTCATTGTCTTAACTTTTCTCATTTCAGAGACAAGGCCAAGACTCATTACTTCATTGCCAATATTACTGTCATCATCATCAGCTTCAAATTAATTAGATCCAGTCTTCTGCAGATAAATGATTGTGGTTGCTGACATAGTGAAATTTGCGGAGCATTGTGAAAGCCCTTTCCATCAAAAATAACTCCTTGATTCTACATTAGCCAATTTAAAAGGTGATATTTCCTTTAAAATTGCTTTGTATGGGTCTGGAAATGCTTTCAGTCCTAGAAGGCTAGTGACCTGTTCTTTTTGATGAGCATGCCTCTGCAGAGAAGTTCCATATTCCATAGATTCAATGGAGCATGGAATTGGTATGGCATAAGTGCCATTATTATAACAGATCAGAAAAACTAAAAAGAAAAGTATGATTTTTTAATCGTACATCCAGGTTAAGTAAAACACTTTATGAAGCTGCAAGCATTGATTTGTATAAGAGAAGTAGAGATATTTCAAAGTAATCCTATCATCAATCCTCTCCCCAAAAGTTAGTCCTTTCTGTGTCATTGTCACATGGAGCATTTCGCCATTCTACTTATTAGCCAGGGCGGAGTCTTCTCCCATTTCACTTGCAATGACTTCTGGGTTAACCTTCACATTTTCTGGCTTCATGTTATATCCCAAACACATTGAGACAAGGGTCATGCAGCATTTTTATCAGTGTTTCCTGTATGATATGTGTATTTTTATGGCAGAGTTGATCATGAGGATTTGGGAGGCAATCTGATAACTCCTCTGATTAATGATGTCAACCCAGGTTTCATTCATTTACTATATGACATCCTTCTTTGATGCGAATTTTGACCTGTACAACGAATTACTCTGCCTTCCTTTCCTGAGGTGGGCTGCTCCCTTTCTGCAAACAAACTCCCAGATGTTGGCTTTGTTGCCAGCTATTGCTGATGTTAATACCATAATCACTGGAGAGGTCTGCGAGATTTAAGTTCCACAATGGGCAGCAGTGCCACTATCCAATGGAAAGAAAGCAGTACCTATTAGAGGACAAAGCAGATTGTTCTCACCCAGAAAGCAAACACTGAGGTTAACCTCTGCCAGTAGAGTATGCATGTTGTGCATTATCAGTTTGTGGAAAGGTAGTAACCTATTTCATCACATCAGATTTCAGTACTGGAATCTGGTTTAAGATTACAGCTTGTTAGCTTCGTGGCAGCAATTCGGCACACAGATGGGGCCAAGAGGAGTCTCGCAAAGTTAAAATGTCTAAACAAATTACTTGGACCTCTCAGGTGGCTGGGTGTGATGTCAGGAATCTTAACAATGAAGGGCATTCCAAACAAAGCATTCACAATTTTGTATCTTAACTAAGAGCTGAAGTGGAAGTAGAAGCACTGGTACAGGGACTGAGCAGTCAGTGGACCACTTCTTTCCCATTGCAGCTTCTGATGGACATCATTACTGATGTTCTGCCATCATTGAAGTGGCAGTGGCATGGTTATGGGGCCTGGGCTACATTTTAGTTGCATCACTCCTGTAACAATGAAGAGGTCATTTCCACCTCTCAGCACCTCAAATTCATGCTCTGTAAAATATGACCTACAAGCCCTGCCTTTTCACTGATACACGAGTATTGTGAAGAGTAAATGGAGTAATTATGCAAACACATTTTAGAAGCACTAAAATGGTATTAAAATATAGTTTATTATTAGCCATTCACACATTCCTCACCCATGCAATATTTACTGAGCATCCACCATGCACCTCTGGAGCTTCCCTTTTGTCTCTCAGGTCGCTGACAATCCCTCCTCCCTCCCTGGCCCTACCCATACCCACCATCTATGTCCTGATTATCTCTGACTCATCCTTCAAGACTCTGGTTAAATAGTACATTTGCTTTTCCTATCCACTCATGCCCCTCTCCAGACAGTTGATTATTCCCTCTTTAGTGCTAATGCTCTACCAAGTGTGCACCTAGGATTTTATGCTTTATTATAATTGGTTTTGGTCCCCCTTGTATCTGTAAGGTCTTTGCTCTCAAAGACTGTTCATGTTTGTATTTTCAGTCCTGAGCAGAGGGTGCTGGGAGGCTGGGGATGTTTGATGGAGGAACAGTGGGAGAAGAAGCTTGTAGGTATGGTCCAGACTATTTCATTATTTCAGGTTTAATGAATGAATTTCGGGCATGGCAGGGGAGGCCTAATCCTATGTTTTGTGCATTTCTGCCTGTCCACACTGTCTAACCAACTAGCCACGTGGGCCACCAGAGTCCTGATTACAAGGACTTAGGAAATTTCTTGGAGATCATCTTTTTAAAGGAAGCCTTAATCAAGCAGGCAGCTAAACCTTCATCTGTTGGCAGAGGAATAATTCTAATTCCAGTGTAGGATGATATTCAGATGTGTCTAATGAGCAGCCCTTTATGAAATCATGCCTGAGCTTGAGGGGAAAAAATGTGAATACACAAAGAGCTAATTTCACTAAAACCTCTTTATGAAATGAAAGCAAAACGCAGTGGGCCTTTACACTCCCCAACTTGCACTCATCCTACCCCACCAACCCATGTATAACAGAGAAGGGAAGAGGAATGATCCCTACATTCTTCACAGAGTAGAGATTTGGCACCTGAGGGGTCATAAAACATCAGCAGTGATAACAAGCAGAAGCATCGCGGGCACTGATCGTAGCCACAGTGCCCGGAAGAAGGGCAAAAATACCAAAGCAGTGGAGGCAGGAATCAGGCAGCAGCAGTGCTCACCCCAGCCTCTGCAGGGGCCTCACCTGAGGGCAGGTGAGACAGGATGATAGTTAGGTGGCCAGGGATCCTTTTCCTAAGCAGCCACCTGTTGGCTTTCAAACTTCCCCTTCCTCTTCTGTTTTCCCCAGGCAACAATGCTCCCCATTCCAAGGATCACTTTCACTCCACAATTGAGTGACATCTTTCATCCTTCAAGGCTGTCATTTAAATTCCTTTTAGCTTGATTCCTCCACCTGCCAAGAAGACACTCTCAGCCACTTTAGTGGCCCTGAAACCCCTTACAAATCTCTCCTCTTTCTTCTAGACCCAACTCAAGTGACTCCCTAGTGAAGTTCTAGCAAAAACACTAGGATTGCAGATGGCATGTGCTCCATCCTCTGGGTCAGGGGCTGGGGATGTAGGTTCTGGAGCCAGAGGGCCCAGGTTGCAGTGGGAGCTCCACAGTTTATCTGTTCTTTGAACAAATTCCTTTCTTTAAATCTCAATTTCTTAACCTGTAAGATGAGGCCACAGATCACACCTACCAGACAGTCCATCTGCTAGATTTAACTGAGTTAAGCAGTTAACAGAGTGAGCAGCACACTTGAAGTGCTTTAAACAATTAAGCCGTGCTTATTATTACTTGCTGACCCCATTTTGTGACCCCACAATTATCATTCCTGATAGGCTGTGAACTCTCAGAGGGAAGGGGGCCTGGCTCTAGTAAACGACTCTTAAGATGTGTGCATGATTGAATAATTAACTGAATGAAGAATGTGGCAGTAAGAGAGGGGCCTTTAAAAGTTGTGCAGCAGGTGCTGCCTCCAGGGATGATAAGCAGGCAGAGGAAATTATTCCACTAAAGGACAGTTGAAGGAAAGCAACTCTGAAGAGTAAATTCTGAGGTTGTATTTTTGGTTCTTTCAAGGGGTCATTTGCACAGTGTGACATCCTGTGATCAATGGAATCTGAATAGCCAAGATTTGGTGTCTTACTGTTGTTCTTATTAAATTTCCATTGGTTGTTTACCCTTTAACCTTTCCTTAAATGATATGTTTTTTTAAAAAATCTAAATACTAGTGACTCATTTTCTAGAAGGGAAATATACAAAGGAGAACTGAGAAGTATTCATATGCCTCAGAGAAAGCAGATTTTTACTATATATACAAGCAATATGCCCCTTTTAAGGGATACATAGGAGAATTCTTTCATTTGGATAAAACAATAAATATTGTTGTCAACACTTGCTTAGAGCCCTCATTGAGTTTCATGTCTCTGCATTGTTCTGTTCTTCCTGTGCTTTGCTAGTCTTTCTTTACATGAAGAGGGAATACTGATTAATTCAGTTTGAACAGGGATAGAGTTTATAAGCAAAGGGGAGCACAGCTCAAATACTTTAAGAGCTTCTCACTTGTAAAAAAGGAAAAGGAATACAACTTTTATCTCTAATTTATGGCAATTTTGCACACTTATCTTTCAATTCTGTCTTCCGTATCAATTATAGATTATATGCTGTAAGAATTCATATAAAACTCCTGGAAAACTTATAGACAAATTCTTGTTTGTGCCTAAATTAATTTGGGGGGATCAATTTGTGGTCAGTTCAGTTAATTGGAACAACTGCTCTGTGACCATAATTGAGAGACAAGTGTATCATATTAACTCCTTATGGTAGAAGTGTCCATTTTGAGCAAGTATTTGAATATGTAAAGAAAGTATATTTAGTGTAAGCTTTTTCATACTAGTAACATTGAAATAGCATAGGTACATTTAGTCAATCCCATGAAACAATGTGAAACTTTAGCTAGTTTTTTCTATTGGGTTAATGTATCTTTAGGACTTGATATAATTGGTTGTGCATTAGAAAACTTTCTAATTGACTGTTTCTAGGTTATACAAACTTTTAGTATGGTACAAGTACATTTATCTTTGTCAATAACTCAAACACCAAAATACATATTTCTTCTGGGTAACTCTAGTATTAAAAAAAAATCTAAAATTCTAACTTATGCATATATTTTGTTCTTTCTCCTCTTTTTTTCCTCCAAATCCTTATACTTAGGCAAAAGCCTACTTTTTCTCATTTCACACTGTTCTTCCCAGAGAATTTACATTTAGGAAACACTATTTCATTATTGAATATGACAATTTTAATATGCAGTTGTTTCTTTTTTCTGCATGGTCTCATCTTCTTAGATTCTCTCATTATTCCAAATACAAGCATTACTTTGCTCCTGCTAAAATCCATGTTTGCAGTAAATGAAATCTTATATACGGCAAGTTTCAAATCATAAGAGTGTCTTTGTAGCTCACTTCTTAAATGAATTAATTGGCAATGAGGAGCCCATATGTCTAATTACCTGATAAGACTAATTGGGCTAATTATCATTTCTATTTCCTGGGGGCAGAAAATTAGAGTCAGCTCCTAGACGCATAGTTTTTGTTGAATCACTTGCATTTTCAGAAGTCTATTCATTGCCAATTTTTGCTAGCCAACCTCCTCCAAATTGTGGTATTGGTTTAATTCTTTAATGTTATTTTTAAGCAGCTTTATTAAAGTATAGCTGACATACCACAGACTGCATATATTTATACAATTTGCCAAGTTTTGACATCTATGTGTGAAAACATCACCACAATCAACATAAAGGACACAGCCATCACCCCTAAAGGTTTCCTCATTCCCTTTTGCAATCCCTCCCTCATTCCTCTCCTTACCCCATTCCTATTGCCAAGCAACCACTGCCCTTTCTATCAGTGTATATTAGCTTGTAATTCCTACCATATTATAATAAATGGAGTCATACAGTGGGCAATTTTTTTTGTCTGGTTTCCTTCACTCATCATTATTATTTTGAGATTCATCCATGTTGTGACATGTACCAATAATCCACTCATTTTACTGTCAAGTAGTATTCCATTGTATAGATATATGACAATTTGTTTATTCTTTTATCTATCGATAGAGGTGATGGATATATTCTTTATCTTTATCGTGGTGATGGTTTCATGGGTGCCTGAATATAGCCAAACTCATCTAATTATATACATTAATTATGTCCGGTTTTTTAAAATGTCAATTATAGGTCAATAAAGCTGTTAAAAAACAGTAGAGGAGACTGGGTGTGGGACATATGAGAACTATCTTTTAAAAATAAATCTAAAACTATTATTGAAAAAAATCTATTCATTTTATTGATGAGTAGTATTCCATTGTATACATACATGACAATTTGGTTATTCCTCCACCTACTGATGGACCCTGCAACTGTTTCAATTTGGGGGCTATTATCAATAAAGCTGCTATAAACATTCATGTACAAGTGTTTATATGGATTTATACTTTTATTCCTTTTGGATAAATAACTGGGAGTGGAACAGATATGATAGCTGTTTAACTTTTAGCTGCCAAACTGTTTTCCACAGTAACTGTGTCATTCTTTTACACCTCCGCCAGTATACTTTAGAGTTGAAGTTCTTGCATATACTAACATTTGGTATTATCAATTTTTAAATAAATATTTTAGATATTATGATAGATGTGTAATGTTACATTGTTGTGGCTTTATTGTGCATTTCTAGAATGACTATGAAGATATACATCTTTCCTGTGCTTGTTTGCCCTCTGTATATCTTCTTTAGTCAGGTGTCTATGCAAATCTGTGCCCATTTTTTATCGGATTTTTAAATTTATTACCAATTACTTTTAAGACTTATTTATACATTGCGACACAAGCCCTTTGTCAGATGTGCAATTTGCAGATAATTTCTCCCAGTCTGTAGCTTGCATTTTCATCTCTTAATGAAATATTTCACAGAGCACAAGTTTTTCATTTTGATGAAATTCAGTTTGTCAATTCGTTCTTTTGTGAATCATACCTCTGGTGCAATGTCTAAGAAATCTTTGCCTAACCCAAGATCACAATGGTTTTCATGTAGAAGTTTTGTACTTTTCGGTTTTACATTCAGGCCTATGATGCATTTTGAGTTGTTTTTGTGTATGTACAGCACAAAGTGTGGATCAAATTCCATTTTTTTGGCACATGGATATCCATTTGTGCCAACACCCTATATTGAATAGAGTTTTTTCTCCACTACATTAGCTTTGTACCTCTATGATAAATCATTTTTTGGAATATATCTGAGCATAGTTCTGGAATCTCCATTCACTTCCATTGATCTGTCAAATTTTATGCCAATCCCACTCTATGTTGATTACTGTACTATATGTCAGTCTTGAATTCAGCTAGTGTGGTCAGAGAGTATACTTTCTGTTACCCGAATATTTGTGAATATACCAAGATTTGTTTTATGGCCCAGAATGTGGTCTACATACCCATTATACACTTGAAAAGAATGTGTAGTCTGCTGTTGTTGAGTGGGGTGTTCTATAAATGACAGTGAAGTCAAATTTGTTGACAGTGCTGTATTTTCTATATCTTTACTGATTTTCTGTCAAACTTGCTCTTTCAATTATTGAAAAGGCGGAAGTGAAAGCTCTATCATTTTGGGATTATCTTATTCTCCTTATAGTTGTATCAGTTCTTGCATCATGTATTTTGAAGTTCTGTTACTAGATGTATGAACATATAAGACTGTTACGTCACCTTGATAAACTGACTGCTTTATTATTGTGAAAGCACCATCTCTATCCCTGGTAACAGTCTTTGCTCTGATATTCTCTCTGGTATTTTTTTTTTTATATATAAATTTATTTATTTATTTATTTTTGGCTGCGTTGGGTCTTTGTTGCTGCATGCAGGCTTTCTCTGGTTGCAGTGAGCAGGGGCTACTCTTCGTTGTGGTGCACAGGCTTCTTACTGAGGTGGCTTCTCTTGTTGCGGAGCACGGGCTCTAGGGCATGCAGGCTTCAGTAGTTGTGGCACGTGGGCTCAGTTGTTGTGGCTCATGGGCTCTAGAGCGCAGGCTCAGCAGTTGTGGTGCACAGGCTTAGTCGCTCTGTGGCATGTGGGATCTTCCCAGACCAGGGCTCGAACCCATGTCCCCTGCACTGGCAGGCAGGTTCTTAACCACTGTGCCACCAGGGAAGCCCTCTCTCTGGTATTAATATCACCACTCCTATTTCCTTTTGACTAGTGCTACCATCACATAACTTTTTTCATCTTTTACTTTTAATCCATTTGTATCTTTAGAATTAAGTACATTTCTGGTAGGCAGCATGTACTTGCATCTTACCTTTTTATCCAAACTGACAATTTTTGTTTTTTAACTTAGGTATTTAGACCTTAGGTATTTATATTTATTCTATTTTTTAACATTTTGAAATAATTACATACATTTTATTCAGTTTTTCCAAATTGTTAAATATTGCAAAATTAGAGTACAATATCAAAAACAGGAAATTGACATTGGTAAAATATTTGTGTGCAATTCTACATCATTTTATAACATGTGTAGAACCGTATAACCACAC
Source organism: Lipotes vexillifer (assembly GCF_000442215.2). Lineage (NCBI taxonomy): Eukaryota > Metazoa > Chordata > Mammalia > Artiodactyla > Lipotidae > Lipotes > Lipotes vexillifer. The sequence goes on along the minus strand of NW_006778055.1, from coordinate 732,462 downwards.
CACAATCAAGATACAGAAGCATTTCATCATGGCAAAGACCTTCCTCATGATACCCCTTTTACAGTTGCACCTGCCATTTCTATAATCTCTGTTACCAAAGCTCTATAATTTTGCCATTTTGAGAATGTTAATAAATGGAATCTTACTGTATATGACCTTTGAGACTTGCTTTTTTCATTCAGAATAACACCCTTGAGATCCATCCAAGCTGTTGTGTATATCAAAGGTCTACTTCTTTTCATTGTTGAGCAGTATTTCATGGTGTGGATATACCAGTTTGCTTAACCACTCACCTATTGAGAGATATTTTGTCTCCTTTGAGTTTTTGAGTAATACAAATAAATCTGCTAGGGACAACATATACAGGTTTTTATGTAGACCATGTGTTTTATTTATCTGTGATAGATGCCCAAGAGTATAATTGCTGGTTCTATGAGTTGTATGTTTAGATTTTTTAAAGACACTGCCAAAAAAATTTTCAGAGTGGCTACAACATTTTACATCTCCACCAGCAATATATGAGACATCCTGTTTCTCTACATTCTTGGTAGCATTAAGTATTGTCATTAAATTTTATTTTAGTTGTTCTGTGTGTTATAACATCTCATCATGGATTTAATTTGCATTTCCCTGAGATGTAGTGATGTTGAATATCTTTTCATGTGCTATCTACTATATGTATATATTTTTCAGTGAAAAGAATCTTCATGTTTTTTGTCCATTTTATAACTAAATTTTTGCTTTGTTTTTAATGTTGAGTTTTGAGACTCTTTTACACACCCTAGATGTGTCTTGTCAGATATATGGTTTGCAAATATTTTCTTTCAACATGTAGCTTGTTTTTTCATCTTTTTGACTGGATTTTTAACAAAGCAGAAGTTTTTCATTTGTATGTAGTCCAATTTATCAATTTTATCTTTTAGAGATGATGATTTTGGTGTCAGGTCTAAGAACTGTTTTCCTAGTCATAGACCTTGAAGATTTCCTCCTATGATATTTTTTCTAAAAATGTTATAGTTTTGTGTTTTACATTTAAATTTGTGCTCCATTTGAGTCAATAGTTGAATAAAATGTGAGATTTAGATCAAGGTTCTTTTACTTTTTTACCTATGTATATCCAGTTGCTCAAGCACTATTTGTTGAAAATACTGTATTTCTTTGATTGACTTGCTTTTGCACCTTTGTCAAAAATTAGTTGGTTACACAAAGCGGCTCGGTTACACAAACCGGCTCGGTTCTTTGTGGCTGTCTGGAGGGGTGGGATAGGGAGGGTGGGAGGGAGGGAGACAAAGAGGGAAGAGATATGGGAACATATATATATGTATAACTGACTCACTCTGTTATAAAGCAGAAACTAACACACCATTGTAAAGCAATTATACCCCAATAAAGATGTAAAAAAAAAAAAAAATTAGTTGGTTACAAATGTGCGGGCTATTTCTGGGTTCTCTATTTTGCTCATCTATTGATCTATGTATTTATTCCAGGATATGGTCCAACTTGGTATGTGTGCCATGGGTGCTTGAAAAAATGTGTATTTTACTGTTATTGAGTGAGGTTTTCTATAAATGTCAATTCGATCTTATTAGTTCATATATTGTTGACTTAATATGTTGTTGAATTATTCTATATGCTTGCTGATTTTCTGTCTAGTTATTCAAACAACTGTTAAAATAAGGACATTGACATCTGCAACAAAATTGTGGATTTGTCTATTTATCCCATTTCTATCAGTTATTTATTTTATTTTTTTTTTGCAGTATGCGGGCCTCTCACTGTTGTGGCCTCTCCCGTTGCGGAGCACAGGCTCCAGACGCGCAGGCTCAGCGGCCATGGCTTATGGGCCTAGCTGCTCCGCAGCATGTGGGATCTTCCCGGACTGGGGCACGAACCCGAGTCCCCTGCATTGGCAGGTGGACTCTGAACCACTGCGCCACCAGGGAAGCCCTAGAGCAACTGATTTTTGAATGTTGATTTTGTATCCTTCATTGTTAATGAATTCTTTTATTAATTCTACCAGTTTTTTAATGGAATTTTGGGGGTTTTCTATGTATATGATCATGTCATCTGCAAACAGGGATAATCTTATTTCTTCCTTTCTGATTTGGATGCTTTTGTCCCCCTTGTCCAACTGCTCTAGCTATGACGTCCAGTACCGTGTTGAAAAGAAATAGCAAGAGTAGGAATCGCTGTCTTGTTCCCGATCTTCGAGAAAAAGTCAGTTTTTCACCACTGAGCGTGATGTTAGCCATGGGCTTTTCATACACGGCCTTCATCATGTAGAGATATTTTCTTTCTATTCTTCGTTTGTTGAGAGTTTTTATCCTGAAAGTGTGTTGAATTTTGTCAAATGCTTTACTCTACATCTATTAAGATGATCATGTGATTTTTATCCCTTATCTTGTTGAGGTAGTGTATCACATTAATTGATTTTTGTATATTGGCATATCCTTGCATCCAGGGATAAATCCCACTTGGTTGTGGTGTATGATCCTTTTATTGTGCTGTTGAATTCAATTTGCTAGTATTTTTGGTGATGATTTTTGCGACTACATTTATCAAGAATGTTGGCCTGCAGTTTTCTTTTCTTGGGGTGTTTTCATCTGGCTTCAGTATCAGGGTAATGCTGGCCTCATAAAATGAATTTGGAAATGTTCCCTCCTCTTCAACTGTTTGGAATTGTTCTAGAAAAACTGCTGTTAATTCTCCCTTAAATGTTTGGTAGAAGTCAACATGAGCTCGTACTTCATCATGAGTTCGTACTTCATGTTGAAAGGGAAGTACTTTGAATCTTGTATTGTAGTGTCACTTTAGCTTGTCTACTTGTTTAATAAATCGCCATGTATCAATATATATTGTGAAAGCAATTAAAACTTCCAAGCTTTAATCTTTAAATCGGAAAATTAAACAAATCATCTGGTGACTTTTCTGTAATGTAATGCTTTTCTGTAATGTAAATCTATACAGAAAAAAATTGTGATATGTACTGCCCTCTGCAGTCTAAATTCAAATTTTGTATTTTGGTAAACTTTGAAAATTGTTTCAATTGCTAAGTAAAACACTAATTTTTGTTGAAGGGAAGTTCCAACATAAATCGGAGTGCCCAAAGGTGATGAAACCCACTTTTGAGTACCTGGTAGTGCCAAAGGAGGTAAAACTGGGTATCTAGTGTCAATAGAACCAGTAACAGCATGTCATCTGATCTTGAATGTACTTGGCCAGTTCCTGCCCATTTCTGAGCCTATCCTTCCAGCTGAGTCTCTGCTTCTCTTCTAAAAACGTATTTTTCTGCCTAAATGAGCCAAAATTGTGTTTTGCTGTTTTCAACCAAAAATCGTGACTGAAATCAATAGTAAACAGGAATTTATTTAATTGCTGACTTATAATTGCAAAGCAAAATGCTTATGAGCAGATATTGACTATCAAAATATTATAAATAAAATGCATTAGAGATGATAAAATATAGATTAAAACTCAGATGCTAATGATTAGAGCTCGTACTTCATGTTGAAAGGGAAGTATTTTGAATCTTTTATTGTAGTGTCACTCTAGCTTGTCCACTTTTTTAATAAATCACCATGTATCAATATATATTGTGAAAGCAATTAAAACTGCCAAGCGTCAATCTTTAAATCAGAAAATTAAACAAATAACTAACTAAATAAATACTGAGCAATTCTGGAAACATTAGAAGGTGGATTTCTAGAGTTTTTACATCTTTCCCTGCCTTAGATTACAGTTGTATGTGCTTCCAAGTAACTTAATTATTTCCCATCCATCCATTCAAATATCCCCAAGATGAAAGAACTAAAATAGAAGAAAAAGGAAGTTTTACTAGTCATTAAGTTAACTTGAGAGTGAATATTATTCTCTAGTGGATACAGAAGAAAGAAAATGATATTTTCCATAATATTCACTTAAATAGATTCAGCTTAGTTTTTCTTCCAACTGTAGAAACTAAAACAGATCTAAAAAGCATCTGCATTACATCTCTATAACCTGAAGCTTATGAGCATTATTGCAGCTGTTGAATTTCTGGTGGAATGTATTTATTAGTTATCATATTTCAGGAGAGTTCATAGTATGTACATATCTGTAAGAATGTGATTGTCTTAAAAAAGATAAGAAAAGGAAAGAAAACCTGGAACAGTGGCTTACATACACAGGGTGTATTTTTATCAGCTAACCTGTCAGGAGGTAGCCTGTGCAATAGGAAGCCATCAGGGAATCATGGCTCCTTCCATCTCCCTACTCCACTATCCTACTGTCATGTGTCAGACTGGAAGAAGAGGAGGGGTCCAAACACTCTGCTCCTAAAACTTTTTCTGCTCCCCCTTCTCCTTCCTCCTCTTCCTCTTCTCATCCTCCTTATTCCTCTTCCTCTTCGTTTTCGAAAGATTACTGCATACTGCATACATCTCACAAACAAACAAAACTACCTCTCCTCTGGCCACCCTGGCTAGAAGAGAGGCTGAACCAGCGACTAATTTAGCTTTCCAGTCTCTTTAGTAGAAGGAAGCAAGGGAGAAGGGGTTGTAAATAAACAGCTTTTCAGTAGCCAGTCCACAATATCTGCAGCTGTGTGTTTACCTGTTAGAGCAAGTTCAAAGCACTTCGAATGAACTGAGACAATTAATCATACTTGATTATTTTCATAATTGATAGTAGGTTTAGCTGAAAGAACCAAATCAATTAGTTGTTTTGGCACCTGAGGAAATAGCTTGAGAAGGACTAGTGCCTTTCGGAAAATTACACAACAGCAAAATCTTTAGAATGGGCTGTGTGATCATGGCCAGGAAAAGATTCTCATAGTATTGTGCTGTTCTTGTGAGGCAGAAATGTGAGAAGATCTTCTGGCTCAATGCTTAATTTCTGTCAGGTTTTATACTAAGACAATTTGTACCATCACAAAGTGTGTATTTGTGTTTCTTAACTAACTGAAGGTGTAGACCAAGTCCCATAATGCCACACTTTTCAATGAAGCAAAGATAGTTCATTTGAAATTTGAAGGTCATTTGATACTCTCTGTCCAAGACAACTAAAATGTGATTCTGTGAAATGAATTCATACTTTCAGAATATGGATACTTTTGATAGAAAGGCCTAGATTAAATGTCATTCATTACTTTAAAGATGAAATAATAAATGAACTCAAAAAACAGTTTTCTGAAGCCACAAAGTTAACTTTATTCTATTTTTTCCCAAAGAACTGTTCTTTTTTTTTTTTTTAATTTTGCCTGCTGACTGTGTTGGGATATAACATGCTGGGATTGTGTCTCTCACTGTGCTACGTGATGTCACCCAATAGGAGGTCTGCATTGCTGTGCTGTACTTCCCCTTGGGTATGTCAAACCTGTGGCATTAATTTCTTCTTTGTCAGTCATGACCATGAGAACAAATGGTCCTTTATGTCCAAGGAACATGTATATGCCACAGATGCTCCCCGCAACACACACGTGTGGAAATCAGGGAAAGTGAGTTATTAGAAAGCGTTTGATATAGTATTTTTATAAATTGGTCTTCCTAACAAGTTTAATAAATTCTAATGTCTTACCTTCTTTGAAACCAAACCATAAGATAAAGAGTGAAGAAGGGCTATCTCTTCTTCACAGTAGAATTCTAATTACTAGTAGGCTAAGAAATGATGGAAATAGATAATATCCATTAGGTAAGCCCCAGAAAATCATTATTGGATGCTAAAATTAATAGGACAAAGTATGACAAGAAACAGGATATTTGCCTAGTTTTAAAGTTTCTCTACACAAGATACATATTAACAAAAAGGAGGAAATGGTACCTTCACAGTAATGGGACCTGACAGATACCACCTGAACTAATGGATCTAGGTTAACATGAGACATACCGTTTTCCTGCACATCCTCATGCTTGGATGCACTGAGAAGGGCCAGCATCCCCTCGGACATCCTGGTGGCTCTCTCTGCATCCTTCCCTGTGCACTCTGGGCTCCTTCACTTCTCCTTCTGCTAAGATGACCTCCAAGTTCCTATACCTTATAGGTCTATCTAGTCTTGTGACCATTTCCCCAGGAAATTTCTAGGTGCATCCTTCATTCAGAAGGCTGAGTTAGTGTAATGGGGAATATAAGAAGAATAAGACACATCATTGAGCCTCCACAACTTCAGAGCTTGGCCAAGAATACATAAATATGAGCACATAAATATACAACAAATGTAACTAAGTTCTATGATGTAGGTAGAAGCAATGTCACTGGCACCAGTAAGCTGGGCTTGGATGAAATGAGCACAGGCTAGTATATTTAGAATCTTACATCTGTCACATTCTCAGGGAGGACATGCATCCTCAGATAAGAACCATTAAAACACAACACCGGGGAGGCTTCCGGGAAGATGGCGGAAGAGTAAGACGCAGAGATCACCTTCCTCCCCAAAGATACACCAGAAATACATCTACACATGGAACAACTCCTACAGAACACCTACTGAATGCTAGCAGAAGACCTCAGACCTCCCAAAAGGCAAGAAACCCCCCCCCCCACGTACCTGGGTAGGGCAAAAGAAAAAAGAATAAACAGAGACAAAAGAATAGGGACGGGACCTGCACCAGTGGGAGGGAGCTGTGAAGGAGGAAAGGTCTCCACACACTAGGAAGCCCCTTCGCGGGCGGAGACTGCGGGAGGCGGAGCGGGGAGCTTCGGAGCCGCGGAGTAGAGAGCAGCCACAGGGGCGCGGAGGGCAAAGCGGGGAGATTCCCACAGGGGATCGGGGCCGACCGGCTCTCACCAGCCCGAGAGGCTTGTCTGCTCACCCGCCGGGGCGGGCGGGGCTGGAAGCTGAGGCTCGGGCTTCGGTCGGAGCGCAGGGAAAGGTCTGGGGTTGGCGGTGTGAACACAGCCTGAAGGGGTTACTGCACCACGGCTGGCCGGGAGGGAGTCCGGGGAAAAGTCTGGACCTGCCGAAGAGGCAAGAGACGTTTTCTTACCTCTTTGTTTCCCGGTGCGCGAGGTGAGGGGATTAAGAGCTCTGCTTAAAGGAGCTTCAGAGACGGGCGCGAGCTGCGGCTAACAGCGCGGACCCCAGAGACGGGCATGAGACGCTAAGGCTGCTGCTGCCCCCACCAAGAAGCCTGTGTTCAAGCACAGGTCATTATACACACCTCCCCTCCCGGGAGCCTGTGCAGCCCACCACTGCCAGGGTCCCGTGATCCAGGGACAACTTCCACGGGAGAACGCATGGCGTGCCTCAAGCTAGTGCAACGTCCCGCTGGCCTCTGCTGCCACAGGCTCGCCCCGCATCCGTACCCCCCGAGTCAGCGGCTCCTTTAACCCCGTCCTGTCTGAGCGAAGAACAGACGCCCTCCGGTGACCTACACGCAGAGACGGGGCCAAATCCAAAGCTGAGCCCCTAGGAGCTGTGAGAACAAAGAAGAGAAAGGGAAATCTCTCCCAGCAGCCTCAGAAGCTGTGGATTAAAGCTCCACAATCAACTTGATGTACCCTGCATCTGTGGAACACATGAATACATGAACCAATCATCCCAAATTAAGGAGGTGGACTTTGAGAGCAAGATTTATGATTTTTTCCCCTTTTCCTCTTTTTGTGAATGTGTATGTGAATGCTTCTGTGTGAGATCTTGTCTGTATAGCTTTGCTTCCACCATTTGTCGTAGGGTTCTATCCGTCCATTTTTTTAAAAAAAATTTTCTCTTAATAATTATTTTAATAACTTTATTTTACTTTAGTTCTTTCTTTCTTTCTTTCTTTCTTTCCTTCCTTCCTCTCCTCCCTCCCTCCGACAACGAATCATCCCAAATTGACGAGGTGGACTTTGAGAGCAAGGTTTATGATTTTTTTCCCCTTTTCCTCTTTTTGTGAGTGTGTATGTGTATGCTTCTATGTGAGATTTTGTCTGTATAGCTTTGCTTCCACCATTTGTCCTAGGGTTCTATCCGTCCGTCTTATTTTTGTTATTTTTAATTTTTTTCTTTTTTTCTCTTAATAATTATTTTTTATTTTAATAACTTTATTATATTTTACCTTACTTTATTTTATTTTACTTTATCTCCTTTCTTTTTTTCCTTCCTTCCCTCCTTCCTTCCTTCCTCCCTCCCTCCCTCCTTTCTTTCTTTCTTTCTCCCTTTCTACTTCTACTAATTCTTTCTTTCTACTTTTTCTCCCTTTTATTCTGAGCCATGTGGATGAAAGGCTCTTGGTGCAGCAGCCGGGAGTCAGTGCAGTGCCTCTGACGAGGGAGAGCCAACTTCAGGACACTGGCCCAAAAGAGACCTCCCAGCTCCACATAATATCAAACAGCGAAAATCTCCCAGAGATCTCCATCTCAACACCAGCATCCAGCTTCACTCAAAGACCAGCAAGCTACAGTGCTGGACATCCTATGCCAAACAACTAGCAAGACAGGAACACAACCCCACCCATTAGCAGAGGGGCTGCCTAAAATCATAAGTCCACAGACACCCCAAAACACAACACCAGACGTGGACCTGCCCACCAGAAAGCCAAGATCCAGCCTCATCCACCAGAACACAGGCACTAGTCCCCTCCACCAGGAAGCCTACACAAACCACTGAACCAACCTTAGCCACTGGGGACAGACACCGAAAACAATGGGAACTACGAACCTGCAGCCTGCAAAAAGGAGACCTCAAGCACAATAAGATAAGCAAAATGGGAAGACAGAAAAACACACCGCAGATGAAGGAGCAAGATAAAAACCCACCAGGCCTAACAAATGAAGAGGAAATAGGCAGTCTACCTGAAAAAGAATTCAGAATAATGATAGTAAAGATGATCCCAAATCTTGGAAAGAGAATAGACAAAATGCAAGAAACAATTAAGAAAGACCTAGAAGAACTACAGATGAAAGAAACAATGATGAACAACACAATAAATGAAATTAAAAATACTCTAGATGGGATCAATAGCAGAATAACTGAGGCAGAAGAACGGATAAGTGACCTGGAAGATAAAATAGTGGAAATAACTACTGCAGAGCAGAATAAAGAAAAAAGAATGAAAAGAACTGAGGACAGTCTCAGAGACCTCTGGGACAACATTAAACGCACCAACATTCGAATTATAGGGGTTCCAGAAGAAGAAGAGAAAAAGAAAGGGACTGAGAAAATATTTGAAGAGATTATAGTTGAAAACTTCCCTAATATGGGAAAGGAAATAGTTAATCAAGTCCAGGAAGCACAGAGAGTCCCATACAGGATAAATTCAAGGAGAAATACGCCAAGACACATATTAATCAAACTGTCAAAAACTAAATACAAAGAAAGCATATTAAAAGCAGCAAGGGAAAAACAACAAATAACACACAAGGGAATCCCCATAAGGTTAACAGCTGATCTCTCAGCAGAAACTCTACAAGCCAGAAGGGAGTGGCAGGACATACTGAAAGTGATGAAGGAGAAAAACCTGCAACCAAGATTACTCTACCCAGCAAGGATCTCATTCAGATTTGATGGAGAAATTAAAACCTTTACAGACAAGCAAAAGCTGAGAGAGTTCAGCACCACCAAACCAGCTTTACAACAAATGCTAAAGGAACTGCTCTAGACAAAAACACAAGAGAAGGAAAAGTCCTATAATAACGAACCCAAAACAATTTAGAAAATGGGAATAGGAACATACATATCGATAATTACCTTAAATGTAAATGGACTAAATGCTCCCACCAAAAGACACAGATTGGCTGAATGGATACAAAAACAAGACCCATATATATGCTGTCTACAAGAGACCCACTTCAGACCTAGAGACACATACAGACTGAAAGTAAGGGGATGGAAAAAGATATTCCATGCAAATGGAAACCAAAAGAAAGCTGGAGTAGCAATTCTCATATCAGACAAAATAGACTTTAAAATAAGGACTATCAGAAGAGACAAAGAAGGACACTACATAATGATTAAGGGATCGATCCAAGAAGAAGATATAACAATTGTAAATATTTATGCACCCAACATAGGAGCACCTCAATACATAAGGCAAAAACTAGCAGCCATAAAAGGGGAAATCGACAGTAACACATTCATAGTAGGGGACTTCAACACCCCACTTTCACCAATGGACAGATCATCCAAAATGAAAATAAATAAGGAAACACAAGCTTTAAATGATACATTAAACAAGATGGACTTAATTGATATTTATAGGACACTCCATCCAAAAACAACAGAATACACATTTTTCTCAAGTGCTCATGGAACATTCTCCAGGATAGATCATATCTTGGGTCACAAATCAAGCCTTGGTAAGTTTAATAAAACTGAAATCACATCAAGTATCTTTTCCGACCACAACGCTATGAGACTATACATCAATTACAGGAAAAGATCTGTAAAACATACAAACACATAGAGGCTAAACAATACAGTACTTAATAACGAAGTGATCACTGAAGAAATCAAAGAGGAAATCAAAAAGTACCTAGAGACAAATGACAATGGAGACACGATGACCCAAAATCTATGGGATGCAGCAAAAGCAGTTCTAAGAGGCAAGTTTATAGCAATACAATCCTACCTTAAGAAACAAGAAACATCTCGAATAAACAACCTAACCGTGCACCTAAAGCAATTAGAGAAAGAAGAACAAAAAAGCCTCAAAGTTAGCAGAAGGAAAGAAATAAAAAATATCAAATCAGAAATAAATGAAAAAGAAATGAAGGAAACAGTAGCAAATATCAATAAAACTAAAAGCTGGTTCTTTGAGAAGATAAACAAAATTGATAAACCATCAGCCAGACTCATCAAGAAAAAAGGAAGAAGACTCAAATCAATAGAATTAGAAACGAAAAAGAAGAAGTAACAACTGACACTGTCAGAAATACAAAAAATCATGAGGGATTACTACAAGCAACTCTATGCCAATAAAATGGACAATCTGGAAGAAATGGACAAATTCTTAGAAATGCACAAACTGCCAAGACTGAATCAGGAAGAAATAGAAAATATGAACAGACCAATCACAAACACTGAAATTGAAACTGTGATTAAAAATCTTCCAACAAACAAAAGCCCAGGACCAGATGGCTTCACAGGCGAATTCTATCAAACATTTAGAGAAGAGCTAACACCTATCCTTCTCAAACTCTTCCAAAATATAGCAGAGGGAGGAACACTCCCAAACTCATTCTACGAGGCCACCATCACCTTGATACCAAAACCAGACAAGGATGTCACAAAGAAAGAAAACTACAGGCCAATATCACTGATGAACATAGATGCAAAAATCCTCAACAAAATACTAGCAAACAGAATCCAACAGCACATTAAAAGGATCATACACCATGATCAAGTGGGGTTTATTCCAGGAATGCAAGGATTCTTCAATATACGCAAATCTATCAATGTGATTAACCATATTAACAAATTGAAGGAGAAAAACCATATGATCATCTCAATAGATGCAGAGAAAGCTTTTGACAAAATTCAACACCCATTTATGATAAAAACCCTGCAGAAAGTAGGTGTAGAGGGAACTTTCCTCAATATAATAAAGGCCGTATATGACAAGCCCACAGCCAACATCATCCTCAATGGCGAAAAACTGAAAGCATTTCCACTAAGGTCAGGAACAAGACAAGGTTGCCCACTCTCACCACTCTTATTCAACATAGTTTTGGAAGTTTTAGCCACAGCAATCAGAGAAGAAAAGGAAATAAAAGGAATCCAAATCGGAAAAGAAGAAGTAAAGCTGTCACTGTTTGCAGATGACATGATACTATACATAGAGAATCCTAAAGATGCTACCAGAAAACTACGCTATCATAAAACTAGTAGAGCTAATCAATGAATTTGGTAAAGTAGCAGGATACAAAATTAATGCATTCCTATACACGAATGATGAAAAATCTGAAAGTGAAATCAAGAAAACACTCCCATTTACCATTGCAACAACAACAAAAAATATCTAGGAATAAACCTACCTAAGGAGACAAATTACCTGTATGCAGAAAATTATAAGACACTGATGAAAGAAATTAAAGATGATACAAATAGATGGAGAGATTTACCATGTTCTTGGATTGGAAGAATCAAAATTGTGAAAATGACCCTACTACCCAAAGCAATCTACAGATTCAATGCAATCCCTATCAGATTACCACTGGCATTTTTCACAGAAGTAAAACAAAAACTTTCACAATTTGTATGGAAACACAAAAGACCCCAAATAGCCAAAGCAATCTTGAGAACGAAAAACGGAGCTGGAGGAATCAGGCTCCCTGACTTCAGACTATACTACAAAGCTACAGTAATCAAGACAGTATGGTACTGGCACAAAAACAGAAATATAGATCAATGGAACAGGATAGAAAGCCCAGAGATAAACCCACGCACATATGGTCACCTTATCTTTGATAAAGGAGGCAAGAATATACAATGGAGAAAAGACAGCCTCTTCAATAAGTGGTGCTGGGAAAACTGGACAGCTACATGTAAAAGAATGAAATTAGAACACTCCCTAACACCATACACAAAAATAAACTCAAAATGGATTAAAGACCTAAATGTAAGACCAGACACTATAAAACTCTTAGAGGAAAACATAGGAAAAACACTCTTTGACATAAACCACAGCAAGATCTTTTTTGACCCACCTCCTAGAGTAATGGAAATAAAAACAAAAATAAACAAATGGGACCTAATGAAACTTCAAAGCTTTTGCACAGCAAAGGAAACCATAAACAAGACCAAAAGACAACCCTCAGAATGGGAGAAAATATTTGCAAATGAAGCAACTGACAAAGGATTAATCTCCAAGATTTATAAGCAGCTCATGCAGCTCAATAACAAAAAACCAAACAACCCAATCCAAAAATGGGCAGAAGACCTAAATAGACATTTCTCCAAAGAAGATATACAGACTGCCAACAAACACATGAAAGAATGCTCAACATCATTAATCATTAGAGAAATTCAAATCAAAACTACAATGAGGTATCATCTCACACCAGTCAGAATGGCCATCATCAAAAAATCTACAAACAATAAATGCTGGAGAGGGTGTGGAGAAAAGGGAACCCTCTTGCACTGCTGGTGGGAATGTAAATTGATACAACCACTGTAGAGAACAGTATGGAGGTTCCTTAAAAAACTACAAATAGCACTACCATATGACCCAGCAATCCCACTACTGGGCATATACCCTGAGAAAACCATAGTTCAAAAAGAGTCATGTACCAAATTGTTCATTGCAGCTCTATTTACCATAGCCCGGAGATGGAAACAACCTAAGTGTCCATCATCAGATGAGTGGATAAAGAAGATGTGGCATATATATACAATGGAATATTACTCAGCCATAAAAAGAAACGACATTGAGCTATTTGTAATGAGGTGGATAGACCTAGAGTCTGTCATACAGAGTGAAGTAAGTCAGAAAGAGAAAGACAAATAGCGTATGCTAACACATATATATATGGAATTTAAGGGGAAAAAATGTCATGAAGAACCTAGGGGTAAGACAGGAATAAAGACACAGACCTACTAGAGAATGGACTTGAGGATATGGGGAGGGGGATGGGTAAGCTGTGACAAAGCGAGAGAGAGGCATGGTCATATATACACTACCAAACATAAGGTAGATAGCTAGTGGGAAGCAGCGGCATAGCCCAGGGAGATCAGCTCGGTGCTTTGTGACCGCCTGGATCGGTGGGATAGGGACGGTGGGAGGGAGGGAGACGCAAGAGGGAAGAGATATGGCAACATATGTATATGTATAACTGATTCACTTTGTTATAAAGCAGAAACTAACACACCATTGTAAAGCAATTATACTCCAATAAAGATGTAAAAATATATATATTTATTTTTTAAAAAACACACACACAAGACCGGGGTCTTCCCTGGTGGCACAGTGGTTGAGAGTCCGCCTGCCGATGTAGGGGACACAAGTTCGTGTCCCGGTCCGGGAAGATCCCACATGCCGCGGAGCGGCTGGGCCCGTGAGCCATGGCCGCTGAGCCTGTGCGTCCGGAGCCTGTGCTCCACAACGGGAGAGGCCACAACAGTGAGAGGCCCACGTATCGAAAAAAAAAAAAGAAAGACACAAGATCGCATGTGTAAAAGGAGATGAAACAGAAAGTTCTGCCTGTCCACAGGCAGATTACCATTCTGATAATTTATCAAACGCTTCTCCCCTTTTATTTTCCTTCAATCATTTCTGCCCCCAAATTGTCCCTCTATGATCTCTTATCCCTTCTTAAAATCATCCCTTCTATTTTTCTGCTTTCCATATGTTCATAAAAATACCGTGTAGATGTTGATAATGGGATGAGACTATGCACATATGGTGGCAGGGGTTATATGGAAAACCTCTGTACCTTCCACTCAATTTTGCTATGAACCTAAAACTGCTCTGAAAAGTAAAGTCTGTTAAAAATTAACATAATTTCTTAGGTATAGTGATATACATGACCTCATAATTTTCATATCATTTAGGCATAAACATTGTAATTTTTTATCTGTAGAATTGTTAATTACTGAAAAGTTTATGAGTGTGTGTGTGTGTGCGTGTGTGTGTGTGTAATCTGTTTTCTTTTGGGTCCATCAAAATGAAATTACAATCTGTGTTTAAGACTGATTTAAATATTTTCTTGACTGAAGGCCAAAGCAGTAGCAGGAAGAACCCTTGAAGTGCCTTCTAACATTACATTTCCTTCCATTTTTAAGGCATTTTAGCAAAGCATCACCTTGTTCGTACACAATGACAGTGAATATTGGTATCACTTATCATCGATTAGTAGACTGTTCCTTGAGATCTTGGTAGCAATTACATTTTACTGATAGTATTAGAAGACCAAGGATGAAAGAAAGTCATTCAGATGTCTAGACTGTGAGTTACAGAAGTTAGGGTCCCTGGGAGAATGTGAATTAAAGATTAGCAAAGAGAATGCGTATAGTATGCAAAGAAAGTCATTAGTTTGCCCTTGAAAAGAGGAGATGAAACAAAAATTACAAAACAAGCACCATAACTGTCTAAATTCAATTTTCTCATTTTTTCTGGGCAGATCAGGTCTGTATACTGGTCAAATCTTTGTCCTGCTTTATAGCAGTTTTTAAAACAAATTTTAATGAGTACTCGTGTGGTGTTTTACCTTGTACAAATGGCTTTCTCTCACACCATCTCATGCATTTCTCCATAATTCTGTGAGATAGGTATGGGAAACACTCTCACTTTATAGACGAGAAGGCTGAGTCTCAGCAAGGGCTGGTATTTTGTCCCAGGTAACCAGGTCCAGTACATAGGGGACCACGTTCTTGGACCACATCTCCTGCTCCAAGGTCCAAGATGTTCCCACAACACCGCTCAACTACTCGGAAACTAACTGGGGAAACAAGCTGTCAATAGCCATTGTCTGCAGGTTTTTGATCTAGCCTCTATGCTTAAAATTCTTGACTCTCAAAACACCCAAAAATGAATGATAAGTGATTTCTAGTATAACCTAAGAAAATATAGCCTTGAAGGTGATCTCCTAGAATAACATTAAGAATTAATTGAGGGGATGTCTTGCCAAGCTAAAAGCCCCTTGTCTATCCCAAGGGCTTCAGGGAGTAACCATCTCTTGCTTCCTCCACCCACTCCCCTCATGTTCCTGCTCAGCACCAATTCTGGATACCATTGCCATTCTGGGGCACCAAGGGGGCTGACAAATGTGTTACTCTTCCTTCAAGCTGCTCATTACTTTATCAAACTTAATGTAAATAGTGAGTATGTCTTCCAAATGGCACTTAGGTATCTGTACCTTTTCTAATATTCTCTAGGAAAGACAACATGTAATTCAGACAGTTCAATAGATTGTTTTCATGAAGCTGCCACATCTTCAAAGGATGACAAACATGTGTTGCAGCCTTAGGAAAGAACAATACAGAACAGTGACAAAAGGAACCATACAAATGTCCTTTCACTCTTCAGTCAATAACTACCTTCAGATATGAAATTCAGTTCATAGCATTAAAATGCATAATTACTCTGTAGAGCATAATCACCCCATACAGCATATTGTTGGTGAAAACATTTCTCAAAGCTGTTTCGCATTTTTTTAGACTTTAGTATGGTATCTCCCTAACTTCTTCCTTTGAGGAAAGTGTTGATGTCAGATTATTTCTTCTAAAGCAGTGCCCTGATATTAAGCGGAGGCTCATTCCATACACAGGCTTTCCCGTAACCACTCATAATCTTACCATCTGTCTGATTCATCCCTAAGACTCCTGAAGCTTCTCTGAACCAATCACTAGTCATATAGAACTTTCATCAACTATTTACAAACTCTGCCCACCAGGAACCACCAATTAAAGGAGATGATTTAAGTGTGGAGAGTATCTGAAGGTTATGTGATCACAATAGCAAACATGATGAGTATAAGGAGAAAACAAAGGGATGACATTCTATCATCCCATGTTCTAATTCCTCAGTGACACAACTTTTCTGGTTCATATTTTCTATGTGAGTAGGTCCCCATTTCATTTTATGTTTTATATATATATATATATATATATATATATATTTCATTTTGGAATTAGAGGCCCTCATTACTCCCCTTCCAGTCTCATCCTTTTCACTACCACTCCCAGAGCCACATGTACACTAAGTGAGACTAAGTTATTTTAACTTCTATTTCCAAAGTCATCACAGATTCCTGTAAAACTTCTCTCTCTTAGTCCTTGTTTAGTAAATTAGACATCCTTACTGTATCTGTTGAATCTCACTGTAATGTGGAGTCAATTCATCACGTTTGAGTGGAAAATGTCTCATAGAAGCTAGCGAGACAGTTTAAGGCCTACATGGGAAAAGAATCTAAAACAAAAAAAAGAGTGGATATATATATATGTATAGCTGATTCACTTTGCTGTACACCTCAAACTAACAGAACATTGTAAATCAACTATACTCCAATAAAATCTTTTTTAAAAAGTGAAAGGATTTTTTTTAAGTTTTTAAAATTTTGACTGACTCACTTGAATGAAGTCAATAGCCTAAGATAGGATGGTTTCAATAAATTGATCGGCACTGGTTTACCTATGACCCAGTCTTTTCTTACTGGAGGCTCTGTAGAGCTCTACTTTGGTTAATTTATCAAGTAATGAATACTCCATTAACCACCATTTCCAGGGGATTCACAGCAGCTGTTTTATTATGTTGCTATCTCCCATAACACTAAATGTGTGTCATAAGAAATAAACATTTGGTAATTGTTTATTGATTTTAAGTCTTTATGAGGAAGCACCTTTGTCTTCAAAATTATTTTTTCAATGTTTTTCTGTTACTTTTAGTTTTCATTTTTCAAATACAGACGATAATACCTTACCAAAGATGATATACAGATGGCAAATAAGCACACAAAAAGATGTTCAACATTGTACTTCATTAGGAAACTGCAAATTAAAACAGTGAGATACCATCACATACCTAATAGAATGGCTAAAATCCAAAACACTGACAATACCAAATGCTGATGAGGATGTGAAGCAACAGGAAGTCTCACTCATTGCTGGTGGCAATGCAAAATGGTAGAGCCACTTTGGAAGACAGTTTGACAGTTTCTTACAAAACTAAACATAATATTACCACAAGACCAAACAATCACACTTCTTGGTATTTACCCAAATGAGTTAAAATATGTCCACACAAAAACTTGCACACAGATGTTTATAGCAGGTTTATTCATAATTACCAAAAGTTGGAAGCAACCAAGATATCCTTCAGTAGATGAATGCTTAAATAAACTGTGGTACATCCAGTGCTAAAAGAAATTAGCTATCAAGCCATAGAAACACGTGGGGGAAGTAATAATGAATATTACTAAGTGACAGAAGCCAATTTTAAAAGGCTACATACTGTATGATTCCAACTATGACATTCTGGAAAAAGCATAACTATGGAAACAGTAAAAAGATAAGTGTCAGAATTTTTAAGGGGTCGGGCAAGGGATGACTAGATGGGGCACAGGTGGTGTTTAGGGCAGTAAAGCTATTCTGTATGATACCATACTGGTAGAATCATGTCACTATACATTTGTCCAAACCCATAGAATTTGTCCAAACTCACAGTGTCCAATTCTAAGTGTGAACGCTAATGTAAACTATGAACTTTGGGTGATAATGATGAATCAGTGTTAGTTCATTCACTGTAACAAATGTACCACTCTGGTGTAGGATGTTGATGGTACAGGAGGTGGTGTTGGAGGCAAGGGGAGGGAATATGTGGGAATTCTCTATACTTTCTCCTCAATTTTGCTGTGAAGCTAAATCTGCTCCAAAAATTATAGTCTATATATGTAGAAAAATACATAAGATAAACATTGTATTTGATATTATTTTATAAAGCATGCACCTATATTATTTTCTTATGGCATGAATTCATACATTCTTTGGGTCTAATATTGATATTTTACTCCAAAGATAACTATGTTTTTTGACTCTCAGCTCACATTCATAGGTCAAAAATCACGGATCTAATACACACACACACATAAACACACACACACACACACACACACACACACACACACACACAAGCTTTATGGGAAATAAGTTTTCTAGATGGCATGGAGGTAAATGGGTTTATTTTTGGATTTCTTAGGCTGTGCTGCATATTCCTTTGAAATAAATGTTGCAAACTGTATTTCCTATTACATACTACATGTGATGGTTAATTTTGTGTGTCAATTTGGAGGGTGGTTTTGGATGAGATTAAACTTTGAGCAAGCAGATTGCCCTCTGAAATGTGGATGAGTGTCATCCACTCAGCAGAAGGCCTGAACAGTGGAAAAAGATTGGCCTCCCTGAGCAAGAGAGAATTCTTCAGCAGAGTTCAGACTGTTTCCCTGGAGAACCCTTACTAATACACCGTCCAAAGATTCAAAACAGAGTGAACAAACAAAAAAGAAGGAAGCTTAAATTTACTTAATATTTTCTACTTAATTTTCAAAGCTCCGATGATGTGCTTTGAATTAAGCTGTCTTCTATGCAGCTGTGAGATCACAGGCAAACATCAAGGACAAAACATCTTTTCTTTCTTTTGAGCTCTTTTCTTTTACTAAAAACAGGCCTCACTTGGGGGTAAAAATATGTGTTCTCCCATGAAAGGAAAAAAAAAATGCAAAACATCAACAATGAATGTGCTTATTTTGAAGAACAAAGCCCTTTGAGTGCTGTAATACATAAGTGAGGAAAGAGTAATTTTAACCCATTTCGCGAATTTTGAACTTGATAAGGAAGTTTATTACTGCCTTTGAATCTTTAATTTCTGGGCTTGACTGACAGCAAGTATGGAAACAAGAACATACAGGTATACCTATCTTGAAAAAAATCTTAGTTACTGCTTCTTCTTCAGAGAATTTTCTGGTTTTAGTACGTAATATTTACTCCTGGGTATATTTGAGATATCAAATATCTTTTGCAGAAATATAAATAACAGACAACAAGAAAACGTTCACAATTATTTGAGTCTTACTATGTTACTGGCTCCTTGTTAAACACTATTATACGTTATTTCACTTGGAATTTATACCACTGTGAGACAAGTACCATTATTTCCCCCATTTATAAATGATCATAGTTAGAAAATTTATTAATGGTCATTTGTTAATTTCACTGATATTTCAGTTGAGGAAATAGGTTAAAAGTGGTTACGTGAGTTGTCTAATGATACATGGCTGGTTAATAGTAAAGTTGAGATCAAAATGCTGGCCAGTAAGTACTGTTTGGTTAATCCATGGTAAATCATTATTGTGCCATTTATTTTGCATTAAAGCACCCTTTCTCAACCAGGGTTTCGTGAAAGAATTCAGCCTTATAGTCCTAAGACATCCATTGTATTTAATGGATAAAATTATCTTCTCTATGTCTAGAATTCATCCATTAACATCTGGCCAACTCCCGTTTGTCTTTTATAAATCAGTTTCAAGGTCACTTCCTTAGGGAAACCCTCCCATCCCCCAGGACACGCTAGATCCCCCTGTTATTCCTTCTCACAGCCCACACTTTTTATTCACAGCCCTTATCACAATTAGGGCTACTGTGATCTGTGCCAGTCTTTCCCTCCACCTCCATCCATAAACTACGCTGAAAGCTCTGTGAGGGCAGTGGCCAAGTCTGTTTACCACTAACTCTCAGCACCTATCCCCTGGCCTGGATACAGTAGGCACCCAAGTATATGGAGTGTTTGATTCATGAATGCAGTAATGAATGGACTAATAGAACCAGGACAGCACAATGCAGGAACACTGCAGCCCCTTCTCATTTTGCCTCATTTGGCTAATCTAGTTTGGGTATGCTGGGAGGCTGACATTCCATCTCCTATACTTGGGCAGGGAATCCACCGTTTCCCAAAGATCCACATTGTCGTTGTTCTAGCCTCATAATGAACAACAGTCATTCCTCCCCAAGAATAAAGCCATCTCTCTGGAATCAACATAAAACCCAAAGGAAAGGCAACTAACATTAATACCTACTATTTGCCAATCAATTATGTGTCTTATTTGATTTTCACATCAGCTCTGCAAAACAAATATAATTCCTATCTTTAAAGGTAATGCAACTGAGACTCAGAGAAGTTAAATGCCTTCTTATGATCACAAAAAAAAGGCTAATCTGAAACATGGACTCATGTATGTGTGGTTCTATATATATATATATACCAAGCTTTGGTGGAGGAGGGCATCATGGTGACCCATCCTTAGTTTGAGTGCCACTGGGAGTGCCCATGACTGCCTCTCTGTTTGCCTCTAAAAACTAAAGGTATAGAAGGGAAGAACCTCCTAAAAAGGGAGGAAAGAGAAGAGTATACATAAAGAAATAGGACCAGGCGTACTTCTGCTTATTCCTCAAATCTTTATTAAGTACCTATATCAGGCACAGAGGCTGGGGACTAATAATGATTGTTTTTTTTAAAAAATAATTTTAGATTTACAGAAAAGTTGTAAAGATAGTCCAGTGTTCCTTTCACCCAGTTTTCCCAAATGTAAGTAAGTCTACCTTTCACCCAGTTTTCCCAAATGTAAGTACCTTATATAACTATGGTACCTTTATCAAAAACTAGTAAGTTAAGGGATGCAACTAAGATTTTGCATGCCACAACTAAGAGACCACATGCTGCAACTAAGACCCGGAGCAGCCAAAATAAATAAATAAATATTTTAAAAAAATAAAGCATAAAAAAACTAGTAAGTTAACATTGGTATATCACTATTAACTAAGCTATACATTTCACTGTTTTTTTCATTAAATCTCACAGCATGCTGAGAAATTATTTCCTAGAATGTTCATACTTATAGAAAATGTTATTTCAAATAGACTTTAGTAATATTTAAAGGAAAAGACCTTTGTTTCATGATGGAAATAGTTTTAGTTTCAGTGAGAGATAAATTAGGTTTAATTTAATTACACGTACAGGTACCATGGGGATATGACTCTACTGAGTTGTGAAACTGACAATATGTAATATCATTGATTTATATAATGCATTAAAAAATGGTGAGGTCCATGAGTGAGACCTTCTAACTTCACCCTCCTGGAAAGATGTTTCCAAGTTGTGTGATTATAATAACATCACTGAGAACAACAAAAATAATATCTGATATCTACTGTGGAGGAGGAAGAAATTTTTCTGTACCCTTCTAGGTTCTTCTGACTGGTCTAAAAATTAAATTGACATGAGACAGTTAACAGGAGAAAATCAAACAAAAATTTAGTAGCACGTATACATGGGAGAGACCCTGGAGAACTGAGTAACTCATCACAGTGGCTGAAAACTTCATGTGAAATACCATCTTCAGCTAAAGACAAAAGAGGATGTTGTGGGGAGTTGTTTGGGACCTCAAAGGGGAGGAAGGCAACAGACATAGAGATGGAAAAGCAAATGTTTGGTAAACAAATGTTTGCTGTGCCATGCGGAAACAATGGGACACAGAGAGGAATTATAACAGACTTTCCTAGGATCCTCCCTGTCTACAAACTTAGTTCATACTATAGTTATTTATGGTACCAGTTCCCTTGCTGGAACGGGTCCTCTATCTACATTCTTTAGGCATTTAGGGAAAAAGTCAAATTTTCTTCCTGAGTCTCTTGGGACTTGGTTGTTTTTTAGCTAGAAATAATTCACATGCCAAAGAGACATTCTGGGGTAGCAAATTTCCCTCCCCTACACTCCTGAGAACATGGTATATGCCAATTATAGTTCTATTTTATTTTTTTCCAACTTCACTGAGATATGAATGACAAATAAAAATTGTATATTTCTAGGTTGTACAATGTGATTTTTTAACATGTACAATGTGATGATTTAATATACATGTACACTGTGAAATGATTATCTCGATCAAGTTAATTATGATACTATGATTGGTAAAAAGAAACATGTATTGGGTCTTCAGCTCCTTTCCTGGCCCAGGGCTCCTAAAACCCTTGGAGTTTTCTATGATAAGAGCAATCATGGAATCTTTTGTTATGTTAATGAAGTGACTTTTGGAAAGCCCTTGAGTAACCTAGGGAATGGAGGTTGGTTGCCAGGAAACCAACCAAAATTAGAGGATTGGAACTTTCAGTCCCACCTTCCATGACCTTCAGGGAAGGGAGAAGGCTGGAGGTAGAATCAACTGTCAATGGCTAATGATTTAATCAATCATGCCCACGTAACAAAGCCTCCAAAAAGCCCAAAAGAACAGGTTTAGGACAGCTTCCAGATTGGTGAACAAGTGGAGGTTTGGGGACAGTGGCGTGCTCAGAGAGGGCAATGGAAGCTCCACACCCCTCCACACATGGCTGGCCTTAAGAATCTTTTCCATCTGGATGTTCATCTGTATCCTTTATCGAATCCTTTTTTAATAAAGTAGCAAACAGTAAAGTCAAAAGTTTTCCTGAATTCTGTGAGCCACTCTAGGTAGATAGTGTCAGAATTGAGCTACAGTAAGTCCCCTACATACGAACCTTCAAGTTGCGAACTTTCAAAGATGTGAACGTGCGTTCCATCAACGTCAGGCGTGAGTGAAATTGCAGCTTGCCCTCCGTCTCCTATTGCTGACGATCCTTCAGCTCTACCATCTCCCACCTCCTCTCCCTCCTCCAGTCGGTAACTCTTCTTGCCTGTTCACTCGGTGCCAGCCCTTGTATGCCAGCTGTTGTACTATACCACTGTACTTTTCAAGGTGATGTACTGTAAGATTTAAAATGTTTATTTTTTGTGTTTGTTTTTTATGTATTATTTGTGTGAAAAGTGTTATAAACCTACTACAGTACTATATAGCCGATTGTGTTAGTTGGGTACCTAGGCTAACTTTGTTGGACTTACAAACAAATTGGACTTACGAATGCACTCTCGGAATGGAACTTGTTTGTATGTAAGGGACTTACTGTAAATTGTAGGGCAGACAACCTGCTTGTGAGAATTGCTTGGAAAACACTCCACATTTAGTGACCAGAAGTGTCAGAATTAAAGTGTTCTGTGTGAGTGTGGTAGTAGTGTAAATTAAAGGAGAAAGACACATAGGAGGGAAGAACTGGAGTATTTCCTAATATTCAATTGGTGATAGTGGTGTGTTTTTCTACTTCATAATTAAACATACCCGTCACCTCACACAGTTACTGTGTGTGTGTGTGTGTGTGTGTGTGTGTGTGTGGCAAAAACACTTAAGATTTGCTCTCTTAGCAAATTTCAAAGTATATAATACTGCTGTAAACAAAGAAAAACAAAGAGCTTTGCTCACGACCCAGTTCTACAAGGACTAAGTCATAATCCACTGCAGTTGCCCACCGACAGTGCACTCTGAGAGGAATTCAAGATGAAAAACAGGCCCCATAGATAGTTCAATGCATATCTCAGGAAGAATTTTAATGAACCCAGATTCTTATATCTTCTCATACATAGAAAAGCACTAAAGTCATTAAATTGAGATATTTGTTCTTTGTGAATACCAGTAATCTTTTACCAAGATGCATGTTTGACTGCATGGATTCCCTAGCCAAAAATCACAAATAAGATGTTTTCTCTCCTACCTCTTTGGAGCAGTGCCCTCAGAGCTACTGCGAGGCTGTCTCTCAGGCTATAGTCCTCAGTAAGACCCTGAATAAAACTTAAACCTATAACTCTTATATTGTACATTTTTCTTGACGTCTACACAGTACTACTAACTATAATCACCATTCTGTTCGTTAGACCCCCAGAATTTACTCATCTTATAAAAGAAAGCTTACACCATTTGACCAACATTTCCCCCACCCTCCAGCCCCTGTCAATCACCATTCTACTCTCTGGTTCTATGATTTCAACTTTTTTAGATTGTGGAATCTAAAGGGAGATCATATAGTCTTTGTCTTCCTGTGTCTGGCTTATTTTGCCAGCTACTGTTCTAATTGTTTTATGTCTTAATATATTTAATCCTCAGAACACCTATCTAGGCAAATTAACATTAATGTTGAGAATAAATTAACATTCAAAAGGAAATGGCAACTGGTGAGTTGAAGGCAAGATAAATATTTTGCTCAGTGTTCAGTGAGTTATGATGTTGATTAGAATGAGAGAACAGGGAAGTATTTAACAAACATCTCCTTTGTCTCCTAATTTACAGGTTAGTGAACTGATGGCCAGAGGTGACAGGTAAATCACAGTGGTCACATAACAATTCTGAAACATAGGGTTCAATTTTGGTATGTTGTAACTTTTACATAATTCACAGTTTGTCTCATCTCATCTATACAACCAAAGGTCGAGAAATAAATAGATCAATGGAATAGAAAGGAGAGCTTATAACCAGACCTGTGTGCCAAAATGTAAGATATGGTAACTGGAGATAGAACTGATTACTTAGTTCAGTGATTTTTTATTTCTTTTTGGCTGCGTTGGGTCTTCATTGCTGTGTGCAGGCTTTCTCTAGTCACAGTGAGTGGGAGCTACTCTTCGTTGTGGTGCGCGGGCTTCTCACTGTGTTGGCTTCTCTTATTGCGGAGCACGGGCTCTAGGCACGTGGGTTTCAGGAGTTGTGGCACATAGGCTCAGTAGTTGTGGCTTGCGGGCTCTAGACCGCAGGCTCAGTAGCTGTGGCACACAGGCTTAGCTGTCCCACAGCATGTGGGATCTTCCCAGACCAGGGCTCGAACCCTGGTCCCCTGCATTGGCAGGCAGATTCTTAACCACTGTACCACCAGGGAAGCCCTCAGTGATTCTTAAGGTTGGTCCCCCAAAACATGGGGGCCTCTGATACTTCTTTGGGAGGTCTGAAAAGTCAGAAATATTTCTAAATGAATTTACAAATAATTATTTTCAGTTTTAAAGTATACTGCTATAACCCACATGCACAGATAATTTTTAGTTGCCTCAGTCAAAAAGTATAAAGGCTTGCTAAGACCAAAGATCTTGGTCTGGCTTAGTGATGGTCTGCTTAGTTTGGGTTGAACTGGTTCAGTCTTTAGGGAGAAATAAAGCTAGACTCTACAAAATGTATAAAAGAAAAGTCATACAAGCATAAATCACCACTATGCATTTTATAAGCATATTCAAGATGTCAAAGTACAGTGAATATTTGTTTAACGGAGGAAAATAGGAAAGAGATTGTGGGGTTCGAGATAGGGAAACAAGAGGAAAATGCTGCTGAAGTGGACAAATGATAGTGTAGCACGCCATAACTTAAATGTATTAGTTAAGCTACTTTCTGCAACTGAAGTTGTGAAAAAAAAATCAAAGAAGTCAAGTTTTTGCTGTATTGAATAATATGGATTTAACTTGCCCTGTTAGCAAATGTAAGAGAATGTTAGAAGACAAGAGTCCAGTGTAAAAATTGTTATGATTCTATCTATGAAAATGTCTCATAAATGAAGTGCTTAAACATTTACCAGTAAATATTTATGACTTGAAGATTAGTTAAATAGTGATTCACCCATGCCTGAAAAACCTCACTCAGCCCTCTCATTTTTCCCACAAGCTGATGATAAGGTTCTATTCAAGAACTTCTACTATATATGATATTATTCTCAAAACTCTCTTCTTATCTATCAATAAAAAATCTCTCGCTTTACCAGAATCAAACAAATGTCATTTTGTTTTCATACTAAGAGTATTAAATATTAATTAAGAATAATACAGAAGAGTAAGATGTGGAGATCACCTTCCTCCCCACAAGTACATCAGAAATACATCCACATGTGGAACAACTCCTACAGAACACCTAGTGAACGCTGGCAGAAGACCTGAGACTTCCCAAAAGGCAAGAAACTCCCCACGTACCTGGGTAGGGCAAAAGAAAAAAGAAAACACAGAGACAAAAGAATAGGGATGGGACCTGCACCTCTGGGAGGGAGCTGTGAAGGAGGAAAGGTTTCCACACACTAGGAAGCCCCTTCGCGGGCGGAGACTGACGGGGGGCTGGGGGGGTGGTGGGGGGGGAGTTTCAGAGCCACGGAGGAGAGACCTGCGTAGGGCAAAAGAAAAAAGAAAAAAGAAAAAACAGACAAAAGAATAGGGACGGGACCTGCACCAGTGGGGGGGAGCTGTGAAGGAGGAGAGGTTTCCACACACTAGGAAGCCCCTTCGTGGGCGGAGACTGCGGGTGGCGGAGGGGGGAAGTGTCGGAGCCATGGAGGAGAGAGCAGCAACAGGGGTGCGGAGGGCAAAGTGGAGAGATTCCCACACAGAGGAACGGTGCTGACCAGCACTCACCAGCCCGAGAGGCTTGTCTGCTCACCTGCTGGGTTGGGTGGGGGCTGAGAGCTGAGGCTTGGGCTTCAGAGTTCAGACCCCAGGGAGAGGACTGGGGTTGGCTGCATGAACACAGCCTGAAGGGGGCTAGTGGGCCACAGCTAGCTGGGAGGGAGTCCAGGAAAAAGTCTGGAGCTGCCTAAGAGGCAAGAGACCACTGCTTCAGGGTGCAGGAGGAGTGGGGATTCCTTCCCTGTCTGCCCACAGAAGGCAGAGCACCACTTAAACATGCTCCAGAGATGGGCATGAGCTGTGGCTATCAGCTCAGACAACAGAGATGGGCATGAAACTCTAACACTGCTGCTGCAGCCACCAAGAATCCTGTGTGCAAGCACAGGTCACTATCCACACCCCCGCAGAAGCCTGTGCAGTCCGCCACTGCCAGGGTCCCACGATCCAGGGACAACTTCCCTGGGAGAACACACAGCATACCTCGGGCTGTTGCAACGTCACGCCAGCCTCTGCCGCTGCAGGCTCGCCCCCCATTCTGTACCCCAGCCTGAGTGAGCGAGAGAACCCTAATCAGCTGCTCCTTTAACCCCGTCCTGTCTGAGTGAAGAACAGACACCCTCAGGCGACCTACACGCAGAGGCAGGGCCAAATCCAAAGCTGAACCCCAGGAACTGTGTGAACAAAGAAGAAAGAGGAAATCTCTCCCAGCAGCCTCAGGAGCAGCAGATTAAATCTCCACAATCAACTTCATGTATCCTGCATTTGTGGAATACCTGAATAGACAACGAATCATTTCAAAATTGAGGTGGTCGACTTTGGGAGCAACAATATATATGTTTTTTTCCTTTTTCTCTTTTTGTGAGTGTCTATGTGTATGCTCCTTTGTGTGATTTTGTCTGTATAGCTTTGCTTTTATCATTTGTCCTAGGGTTCTGTCTGTCCGTTTCTTTTGTTGTTGTTGTTGTTGTTTTATTCTTTTTCTTTTAGTATAGCTTTTAGCGCTTCTTATCATTGGTAGATTTGTTTTCTGGTTTGGTTGCTCTCTTCTTTCTTTCTTATTTTTTCTTTTTATACTTTTTAATGTTTTTATTTTTAATAATAATTTTTTATTTTAAAACTTTATTTTATTTCATTTTATTCCTTTCACTCTTTCTTTATTCTCCCTGTTCTTCTGAGCTGTGTGCCTGACAGGGCCCTGGTGCTCCAGCCGGGTGTCAGGCCTGTGCCTCTGAAGTGGGAGAGCCGAGTGCAGGACACTGGTCCACCAGAGACCTCCCGGCTCCATGTAATATCAAACACTGAAAACTCTCCCAGAGATCTCCATCTCAACGCTAAGACCCATCTCCACTCAACAACCAGCAAGCTGGACACCCTATGCCAAACAACGAGCAAGACAGGAACACAACCCCACCCATTAGCAGAGAGGCTAAAATCATAATGAGGTCACAGACACCCCAAAACACACCACTGGACATGGTCCTGCCCACCAGAAAGACAAGATCCAGCCTCATCCACCAGAACACAGGCACCAGTCCACTCCACAAGGAAGCCTATACAACCCACTGAACCAAACTAAGCCACTAGGGGGCAGACAGCAAAAACAATGGGAACTACGAACCTGCAGCCTATGAAAAGGAGACCCCCAAACACAGTAAGATAAGCAAAATGAGAAGACAGAGAAACACACAGCAGACGAAGGAGCAAGGTAAAAACCCACCAGACCAAACAAATGAAAAGGAAAGAGTCAGTCTACCTGAAAAAGAATTCAGAGGAATAATAAAAAAGATGATACAAAATCTTGCAAATGGAATGGAGAAAATATAAGAAAGGTTTAACAAGGATGTAGAAGAACTAAAGAGCAAACAAACAATGTTGAATAACACAATGAATGAAATTTAAAATGCTCTAGAAGGGATCAATAGCAGAATCACTGACGCAAGAAGAATGGATATGTGACCTGCAAGATAAAATAGTGGAAATAACTACTGCAGAGCAGAATAAAGAAAAAAGAATGAAAAGAATTGAGAACAGTCTCAGAGACCTCTGGGACAACATGAAATGCACCAACATTCGAATTATAGGGGTCCCAGAAGAAGAAGAGAAAAAGAAAGGGTCTGAGAAAATATTTGAAGAGATTATAGTTGAAAACTTCCCTAATATGGGAAAGGAAATAGTTAATCAAGTCCAGGAAGCACAGAGAGTCCCACAGAGGATAAATCCAAGGAGAAACACGCCAAGACCCATGTTAATTAAATTATCAAAAATTAAATACAAAGAAAACATATTAAAAGCAGCAAGGGAAAAACAACAAATAACATACAAGGGAATCCCCATAAGGTTAACAGCTGATCTCTCAGCAGAAACTCTACAAGCCAGAAGAGAGTGGGCAGGACATATTTAAAGTGATGAAAGGGAAAAACCTACATCCAAGATTATTCTACCCAGCAAGGACCTCATTCATATTTGACGGAGAAATTAAAATCTTTACAGAAAAGCAAAAGCTAAGAGAATTCAGCACCACAAAGCAGCTTTAAAACAAATGCTAAAGGAACTTCTCTAGGCAGGAAACACAAGAGAAGGAAAAGACCTACAATAATAAACCTGAGAAAACTAAGAAAATGGGAATAGGAACATACATATCGATAATTACCTTAAATGTAAATGGATTAAATGCTCCAACCAAAAGACAGACTGGCTGAATGGATACAAAAACAAGACCCACATATATGCTGTCTACAAGAGACCCACTTCAGACCTATGGACACATACAGACTGAAAGTGAGGGGATGGAAAAAGAGATTCCATGCAAATGGAAATCAAAAGAAAGCTGGAATAGCAATTCTCATATCAGACAAAATAGACTTTAAAATAAAGACTATAACAAGAGACAAAGAAGGACACTACATAATGGTCAAGGGATCCATCCAAAAAGAAGATATAACAATTGCAAATATTTATGCACCCAACATAGGAGCACCTCAAAACATAAGGCAAATACTAACAGCCATAAAAGGCGAAATCAACAGTAACACAATCATAGTAGGGGACTTTAGCACCTCACTTTCACCAATCGAAAGATCATCCAAAATGAAAATAAATAAGGAAACACAAGCTTTAAGTGATACATTAAACAAGATGGACTTAACTGATATTTATAGGACATTCCATCCCAAAACAACAGAATACACATTTTTCTCAAGTGCTCATGGAACATTCACCAGGATAGATCATATCTTGTGTCACAAACCAAGCCTTGGTAAATTTAATAAAATTGAAATCATATCAAGTATCTTTTCCGACCACAACGCTATGAGACTAGATATCAATTACAGGAAAAAATGTGTAAAAAATACAAATACATTGAGGCTAAACAATACACTACTTAACAACCAAAGATCACTGAAGAAATCATTGAGGAAACCAAAAAATATGTAGAACCAAATTACAATGAAAACACGACGACCCAAAATCTATGGGATGCAGCAAAAGCAGTTCTAAGAGGGAAGTTTATAGCAATACAATCTTACCTCAAGAAACAAGAAACATCTCAAATAAACAACCTAACCTTACATCAAAAGCAATAAGAGAAATAAGAACCAAAAAACCCCAAAGTTAGCAGAAGGAAAGAAATCATAAAGATCATATCAGAAATAAATGAAAAAGAAATGAAGGACACATTAGCAAAGATCAATAAAACTAAAACCTGGCTCGTTGAGAAGGTAAACAAAATTGATAAACCATTAGCCAGACTCGACAAGAGAAAAAGGGAGAAGACTCAGATCAACAGAATTAGAACTGAAAAGGAAGTAACACTGAAGACATATAAAGGATCATGAGAGATTACTACAAGCAACTATATGCCAATAAAATGGATAACCTGGAAGAAATGGACAAATTCTTAGAAAAGCACAACCTTACAAGACTGAACCAGGAAGAAATAGAAAATACAAACAGACCAATCACTAGCACTGAAATTCAGACTGTGATTAAAAATCTTCCAACAAACAAAAGTCCAGGAACTGATGGCTTCACAGGCGAATTCTATCTAACACTTAGAGAAGAGCTAACACCTATCCTTCTCAAACTCTTCCAAAATATAGCAGAGGGAGGAACACTGCCAAACTCATTCTACGAGGCCACCATCACCCTGACACAAAAACCAGACGAAGATGTCACAAAGAAAGAAAACTACAGGCCAGTATCACTGATGAACACAGATGCAAAAATCCTCAACAAAATACTAGCAAACAGAATCCAACAGCACATTAAAAGGATCATACACCATGATCAGGTGGGGTTTATCCCAGGAATGCAAGGATTCTTCAATATACACAAATCATCAATGTAATAAACCATATTAACAAACTGAAGGAGAAAAAACATATGATCATCTCAACAGATGTAGAAAAAGCTTTTGACAAAATTCAACACCCATTTATGATAAAAACCCTGCAGAAAGCAGG
Source organism: Lipotes vexillifer (assembly GCF_000442215.2). Classification (NCBI taxonomy): domain Eukaryota; kingdom Metazoa; phylum Chordata; class Mammalia; order Artiodactyla; family Lipotidae; genus Lipotes; species Lipotes vexillifer. The sequence goes on along the minus strand of NW_006778055.1, from coordinate 701,357 downwards.
CATAGAGGGAACTTACCTCAACATAATAAAGGCCATATATGACAAACCCACAGCCAACATCATTCTCAATAGTGAAAAACTAAAACCATTTCCACTAAGATTAGGAACAAGACAAGGTTGCCCACTCTCACCATTATTATTCAACATAGTTTTGGAAGATTTAGCCACATAGAGAACCCTTAACATGCTACCAGAAAACTACCAGAGCTAATCAATGAATTTGGTAAAGCAGCAGGATACAAAATTAATGCACAGAAATCTCTTGCATTCCTATACACTAATCATGAAAAATCTGAAAGAGAATTAAGGAAACACTTCCATTTACCACTGCAACAAAAAGAATAAAATACCTAGGAGTAAACCTACCTCAGGAGATAAAAACGACCTGTATGCAGAAAACTATAAGACACTGATGAAAGAAATTAAAGATGATACAAACAGATGCAGAGATATACCATGTTCTTGAATTGGAAGAATCAATATTGCGAAAATGACTCTACTACCCAAAGCAGTCTACAGATTCAATGCAATGCCTATCAAACTACCACTGGCATTTTTCACAGAACTAGAACAAAAAATTTCACAATTTGTATGGAAACGCAAAACACCCTGAATAGCCAAAGCAATCTTGTGAAAGAAAAACGGAGCTGGAGGAATCAGGCTCCCTGACTTCAGACTATACTACAAAGCTACAGTAATCAAGACAGTAATCAAGACAGTATGGTACTGGCACAAAAACAAAAATATAGATCAATGGAACAGGATAGAAAGCCCAGAGATAAACCCACGCACACATGGTCACCTTGTCTTTGATAAAGGAGGCAAGAGTATACAATGGAGAAAAGACAACCTCTTCAATAAGTGGTGCTGGGAAAACTGGACAGCTACGTGCAAAAGAATGAAATTAGAACACTCCCTAACACCATACACAAAAGTAAACTCAAAATGGATTAAAGACCTAAACGTGAGGCCAGACACTCTAAAACTCTTAGAGGAAAAAATAGGCAGAACACTCTATGACATAAATCACAGCAGATCCTTTTTGACACACCTCCTAGAGAAATGGAAATAAAAATAAACAAATGGGACCTAATGAAACTTAAAAGCTCTTGCACAACAAAGGAAACAATAAACAAGATGAAAAGATAACCTCAGAATGGGAGAAAATATTTGCAAATGAAGCAACTGACAAAGGATTAATCTCCAAAATTTACAAGCAGCTCATGCAGCTCAATATCAAAAGAACAAAAAACCCAATCCAAAAATGGGCAGAAGACCTAAATAGACATTTCTCCAAAGAAGATATACAGATTGCCAATAAACACATGAAAGGATGCTCAACATCACTGATCATTAGAGAAATGCAAATCAAAACTATAGTGAGGTATCACCTCACACCAGCCAGAATGGCCATCATCAAATGCTGGAGACGGTGTGCATAAAAGCGAACCCTCTTGCACTGCTGGTGGGAATGTAAATTGATACAGCCACTTTGGAGTACAGTATGCAGGTTCCTTAAAAAACTAGAACTACCATACGACCCAGCAATCCCACTACCGGGCATATACCCTGAGAAAACCATAATTCAAAAAGAGTCATGCACCACAATGTTCATTGAAGCTCTATTTGCAATAGCCAGGACATGGAAGCAACCTAAGTGTTCATTGACAGATGAATGGACAAAGAAGATGTGGCACATATATACAATGGACTATTACTCAGCTATAAAAAGAAACGAAATTGAGTTATTTGTAGTGAGGTGGATGGACCTAGAGTCTGTTGTACAGAGTGAAGTAAGTCAGAACGAGAAAAACAAATACCATATGCTAACACATACATATGGAATCTAAAAAAAAGAGAAATAAATGGTTCTGAAGAACCTAGGGGCAGGACAGGAATAAAGATGCAGACGTAGAGAATGCACTTGAGGACCTGGGGAGGGGGAAGGGCAAGCTGGAACGAAGTGAGAGAGTAGCATTGACATATATACACTACCAGATGTAAAACAGATAGCTAGTGGAAAGCAGCCGCATCACACAGGGAGATCAGCTCGGTGCTTTGTGACCACCTAGAGGGGTGGGATAGGGAGGGTGGGAGGGAGGCACAAGAGGGAGGGGATATGAGGATATATGTGTATGTATAACTGACTCACTTTGTTATAAAGCAGAAACTAACACCCCATTGTAAAGCAACTGTACTCTAATAAAGATGTTTACAAAAATTTTTTAAAAAGAATAATGCAAAGCAGTTAAAAATGGAAGTGCAGGGGTAAAACAGGACTAGGCCATAGTAACTGTTGGTAGTAAAAAGTTTGTCTTATATGTATTTTTGATGTCCTTGGAATATTGATAAAAGTTTCCTTAAAATTTATAAATTTATTTTTGTCTAGAAAGGAAGGAGTTAGCCTTGTTCAGCTCTTTCCATCTGAGCCTGACCACTGTATTCTCAGAAACAGACCAATTTAGAGCAATGGTATCCAAAGTAGAGACTGCAAAAGAAGATCTATTGGAGTGCAGAAGGAAAATAATAAAACTCTATTTATATTAGCTTTTATCTCATTCTTTTACAGTTCTATATGAATTTTTATGTCTTTTACACTTTTATGTGTGTGTGTGTGTGTAAATGTCTATATAACTAGAATATATTAAGGGGAATGTTCCAAAGTTTTTATCTGATGAGACAAATAATTTTTAACATTTTCAGGGCACTTAGCAGTGTACTTAGATTCTTCTTACTATTGTCGAATTTTATTTAGGAGATTGCTGGGTGCAGTTAGGTCAGCAATTCCAATTCCCCTGCCTAATAACCTTAGCTCTGCTCCAGCACATGAGAACATATCAGAACAGTGGTCCTAGGTAAAGCATTTGTCCTAATCCTTGCAGCAAATACAAGTGTAGCTTCAAGGTCTGATAGCACTCAGCTTTCCTTATTGCTCTTAATGTGGTACTGTAGAAATCTATTTCCATCATCTCGTCCATGTTACACCTCTGTTTCTGCCCTACCTGAGATTCATTTTTTCCAATAGTTTCATTGCCATCACTGCCTTTATGTATCATTTTTATGGTCTTCTATTTTGTTGGTTTCTTTTTTTTTAACACTGATATACATAGAACTAATCTTTTTTTTTTTTTTTTTTTTTTTTT
>NW_006778055.1:667148-698044 GCF_000442215.2 Lipotes vexillifer | reverse complement strand
GTACGCGGGCCTCTCACTGTTGTGGCCTCTCCCGTTGCGGAGCACAGGCTCCAGACGTGCAGGCTCAGCGGCCATGGCTCACGGGCCCAGCCGCTCCGCGGCATGTGGGATCCTCCCAGACCGGGGCACGAACCCATGTCCCCTGCATTGGCAGGCGGACTCTCGACCACTGCGCCACCAGAGAAGCCCAGAACTAATCATATTTAATGTGTTCAATTTGATGGGTTTGGACATATGCAAACACCCGTGGTACCATCACCACAATCAAGGTAATAGAAACGTCTTTTAATTTCAAAGAAGTTCTGTATTTGCGGAAACTATGCAAATTGAGAGAAGAGAGGGCAAAAATTAATACATAATAAAATTAGAAAGCACTGATTGAGGAAGAAGCACAGCTATCCATTTATGAATTGAAGTAACTATTCCTAAATAATCTCAACATTTAAATAATATATGGAATATAGCCTCAGTAAAGATCCAAGGCTAATTTCTTTTTAATAGAACACGATAAATGTACAATTTCCAATTAATTGGGAGGAGTCTACGTCTACTCATGAAAATGTTGAGATATCATTAAATTATTTCCTACAATCACAGATACAGACACCAAGTTTTCCTTCTGTTATATATGAGACATTTCCTTCTTTGTCAAGAATTAACATGAATTCAGGTTAAAAATAAGAGAATGCCAATCAAGATATATTACAAATAAGAGACAGGGTACAAAAACTTAGTTTTCCTGACAAAATGTGATTAGGAGATTTGTTAGTTTTGATGGACTGCTTCAATATTTGTAGTGACTTAAGATCTGATTTTGAACAATATAGCCTTATTCATCTCTGCTCATTTCTGAGAAGTTTAGATTGTGAGCACATCAGGGACAACGAGTAGGGCTTGTTTAGATTTTATTTCCCCAGGCCTAGCAAGCACAGTGACTGGCATTGTAACAACAGCAGCAAAACACGTAATAAATATTAGTTGAAAGAAAAAAAAAAAAAAGGAAGGAAGGGAGAGAAAGAATACTATTACTATTGGAAAAAATGGTCACATAGCCCCAAGTTATGCAGCAAAACTATAGCTGGATCAAGGTCAATGCTCAAATTAGTACTAATCTCCCACAGGTGCTTTCTGTGAGAACCATAGGGATACTGATGAACTGGCTGGTCAGTGGTTCTTAAAGCTGGCTGAATTTTAGGGCCACCCAAGGAGCTAATACTGACACCTGGGCCCTATCTGGGATTGGGGACCAGGTATTGGTAGTTTTCACATGTTCCCAAGTGACTCTACGGTACACCAGGTTTGAACCTCTCAGAAACATTTTGCTGCATTTCACACTCTTACTTTCTCACCTGACGCAATTCCCCTCTCAGTAATCAGCAGTATTGGTGTTGTTTTACTCTACTTTCTGTGATACGTCATTTCAGGTCTTGTTCATCTTCATGTTCTTGTTTCAAATGCTGGTGGATTTTTCCTAATCATCTGTTTCAGAACAAGAATTTCCTGTGCTCCATCCTGTGGTGGAGTCATGTGTTGGCACTACAAAGCACTGATCTGAAGGGTAATAAATATGCACGAAAAAGGAAACTAAGTCATTTCCATCAGGACTTGAAAACATTAAGTAAATCCTCCTTTTGCTTCTGATGCTGGGGAACAGGCTAACAAGGTCCATCAGAGAATTATACCTGAGCCACAGTTTGAGGATTTGAAGATCTGAAGGGTGGAGTTCTCCTACACACATTATAGTTTGTCTTTTACCATACAAACATTACTTTGATTTCACTTTGCTAAATTGAGGACTGCAGAAAAATTGAAACCTCTGTGTTTTGGAAGCATGCACATGGTAATTCTGAGAATATAAGTGGATATGTTTCATGTAAAGCTCTTAGTCTGAGGTACTGGTGGGCTGCCAGATTAAAATTTTCTTCGATTATAAACAAAATATCCATGGACTAAGTTTGAAATATAGGAAAAATAATTCTAATCCTCATAAATACAAACTTCAATTCTAAAGTGAATTTTTGACCAAGAAATATTAGATTGTCTAACTTTATATAATTATATAGAGATGTCTTTTTTCTCTTGCAGAGCTGCCTTTTTCCTTTTAAATATTATTTGCTTAAAATTACGATTGAACAATAACAATTACGTAAAGACATTTGCTGGATGTAATGATTTTTACTAGAGTATCTCAGAGAGAGGTTTTCAATCCCATCAGAACTAATTCCCCAATTTAAAACATATTTTATCACTTTAAAATAAAATTCTTAGGTAATATAATCTAACTGCAACATACTTGTATATGTGTGTTAATACCATAATGTAATGTAAAAATAAAAATAAATTCGTAGCAATTTTTTTTTTCCTCAGCACAACCAGACTGGAAGACCTAATGGCTGTAGTCAGATGCTTATTCTTGGACTGAGAATCACTGTGTATACAACTGTCTGAAACAGCTATGTGGTTGGGTGAGTTAATTATGATTGGTATATTCATGGACAGTGTATTCAAAAATGGTGAACCACTGCACACATTCTTTCTTTGAAGAAGGTTACATTAGGTTCTAGGTTCAGGTAGTCAAAGACTGGATTTTTACCTGCAAGAATATCCAGTAAGATCACTGAAATTTGTGTAGAGAATGCGGGAAGGTTTTGTTGTGTGAGCTGCTCAGTGTACAACATTGATGATTCCTCCCACTAACTGCCAACTGTGCCTTCTGATCATTCTGGCAACAAAATTGTCATTCAACATGTCCCAAGCACCTCTGCGAGGTGATACCACTACCGTTGGAAATCATTGATATAGCCTTCCCCTTTGTTTCAAATGAACAAACTGGTCAACTCAAAGGCAAATTACGTTTAAAAACTGAACAAGAAAATATTTCAACTTGCTATGGTCCACTTTAAATACAGCGACTCTTCAATATGCAGGTTCCTCTTGCTTTCATGTTGTCTTTACTTGTCTTGAGTTCCTATCACACCTTCCTAAATCCACTGACATTTCTAACCTAGTATTCCTTCTCGCCCATTATATTTCCACTTCACTTATGAGTCCCATTCCTTCCTTGGCCCATATTCAAGTCCAGGGTCTCCCACTTTTTTGCTGTGTAGCTTGATTATATTACTTAACCTCTTTGATTCTCAGTTTCCTCATATACACAGCTAATAGCAATACTTATCTCATAGGATTGTTATGAAGATAAACATGACAAAAAGGCTTCTAAGAGTACAGCTCAAAAGAATAGTGAGAACAAACTTCCATTTGCCCAGTCTAGGCAAAGGAAGCTGACATCTGAGAGATGGTTCCCCCAGTACATAGACATGCATGAGAAGATAAATAAAAAATTAGCAGAACAGAAAATTATCAGAACCCCAAAAGGCAGTTATATACTATGAATAGGTGATTGCATGCATCAGTTTGAGATAGTGTACAAAAGTAATAGACTTGCCGATGGGGCTTTAATGGCTCAAGTTCATGGGCCAAAATGGTGCCTTTCCTGAATACAGCTTTGATAATCATTGCCAAAGTTTATCTCTCCTTGCTTTACACATCCACTGTTGGCCTGCTCCAGCTCTAAATAACACATATTCTCTTTATTGTGTCTTTGAATAACATTCAAAGGACCATTATTATTTGTCTTATGTTCAAGGAGTACTCTCTCTGCTTCTCCCCAAATACTGGCTACAGGTATCATTGCCCAATTATTTACAGGAGTAAACAGGGGTTTAATATTCTAATACTGAACCTCATTCCTTTATTCATTCAACTAAACTGTATTAATCTTCTAACAATAATCCATCTCTTCAGGTGATGCTATTGTTTATTGATCTGGGGACCACACTTCGAAAGCCATTGTATTGATACCATGGTCTGGGGATAGGATGGTAAATGGTAAGAGTCTCATTACTCAAAAATCTTTCAGGTGCAATCATAGCACCTGTGATGATAACCCTGTGTTATAAGAGACTCAGTATGGCTATTTCAGTGTGAAAAGGAAGCACAAAGCAAAGTACCCAAGCCAGGTGAGAAAGAGTTAGCAAAAGTTTCTCTGAGGAGTTGACATCGTGTAAAGACCTGACTGGTGGAGAGGGCACTATCAGAGACCTAAGTAGTGGATGTGAAGTTGGGGAAGGGTAAAAAAGCTTAAGAATGACATAACCTCACACATACTGCAATGTGCATAGTAAAGGCACTCCTTTGGGAAGGACTGATTGATGTAAGACATTAAACCAAGTCCAGAAATTAGGTCCGAGCAGGTGGAAAGCAAAAACTAGAGTCTATAAAATAAAATTAGAGCTGCCAAAAGTTTAAAGGGAAGAAAGGCAATCAGATATTGATAACAAGCCAATAAAGTAGATCCAGGTGAATTTATGTGAATGGTATTTGCTAAGGCACATTTAGGTCTTTGCTCAACACATTCAAAGCTTTTAACATCAGATAACTTCAGTTGGGAATGTTTGCCTCATGGAATCTCTAGGGGAAAAAAACACAACTGAGATAAAAATCCAAACATTATGCCAATCTTTGACATTTTGTTACTTGGTCTTTTGAATGCCTGACAAATGTAAGATTAGAACCTGTTTTGGCAACACAAGGAACTTTGTATTTCTGTTTAGATTCTTTGGATTAACCGGGAGGTCAGTGAGAAGGAAAAAAAAAAAAAAGGTCTCATATGTTATGGATTAGAATGTACTCCAAACCAAGATAACAAAAATAAACCATCCTCTACAATATACCACCCCTGGGTATTAAACAGGAACTGTAATTGTACTGAAACATGAGTCAAAAACTGGAATGGACCACAATAATTTGCTGAACTCTGGAAAGTTTTTTGCACTGTGGACTAAACCTGCAAATTAAAAAACCAAAGGCCAACCACTTAGTTCACCCTGTTTAAACTAGATTTGAACCTATATTTTGTCTATACTTATTTAAGTGTACAAACAAAATATTTCCCAAACTAAATGGTGCAAATCTGTAGTAGATTTAAGTTCACTCATGTAGCAACTACTGCTGTTTTAGGATCCTTGCTGGAAAATGACTTCTGGTCTCTGAGTGGCCCACTGCAAGGCACTGTCTTCAAAATGAATATGCCAGGGAAGGCTCATTGTTCATGTTAATCTTTGATCAGCTGATGGGCTTTGAATAAATGACCACACAGAAACAGATAATCAGATGGATAACTCAGTCTCTCTTCATAGGGACTTCTTTTCCTTTCATACATCGCTGGTATCAGTTTTCATTCTGCTGTCCTTGAGGAGGATCCCATCTTCTCTCTCACAGGTCCAGCTTTTTATTATACCCCAGGATTAGCCCAGAGTGATGGCTACACGGTGATGTCTGGTAATGGTGAAGGGAAATCGAAGCGATGAGAAAAATGGGCTGTTCTATTGATATTTTTCAGGTATAGAGACTGCCAACAGACTCAGTGGTATCTCCTTACTTCCCACTCCCATTTCTTAGCCCAAATACTCTTCTCCAAATGTTTTCTGTGCCCTTATTTTTATAATTAAATGGCAGGAACTAATTAATCCAGCTGTTTTTCTAAATGTAGGTAAATCGCATTTCAGTGTCTTCATTCACAGAATTCCACCAATAACATCCAAGTTTTTACACTGTCCTCTTCAAATTTAACTTTTGGAGGAAGGAAGAGAGGGACGCCAAGAGGAGAGAAGGAGAAAGAGAGGAAGGAAGGGAATGGAAGACGAAAAGTGAAGAAGCAGGAAAAGGGTAGTTAAAGTGGCTTCTTTATTATATTGTTCCATCATAGCTAATAGTATAAACTTTTAGAAAAACTCCCAAGTGCTAAATGATTTCTTTAGGGATAAAAAGAAGGCAGAACATTTATAAGATAATATTCTATTTCTAGAGGCCCAAGGAGAAGAAAAACTTTGGTAATCTGCAACTACTGGTGGCTGAGGGACATGGAAAAGCAGATCATTCACTGGAAATGGTTGACAAAATAAAAGAAACCAGGTATTTAGGAAGCCATTTAGAAGAGAGGGGAAGTAGGTTTAAATGGATTAGGCCCTACTTCTATACTTGTGCTTCCCAAACTTTAATATGTATAGAACTTACTTGAGAATCTTGTTAAAATGCAGATTCAGATTCAGTAAATCTGGGATAGGGACTGAGATTCTTCAATTCTTTCCTTTTCTTTTCTTTTTTAATGACCATACAACCTTTTATTAAGAGAGCAATCCAAAGTCATTTCCAGTGTTTATTTCAGGGGCCTGGAGAATTTTCCACCCACTGAATAAATTATAAAGGGAGACAAAAAACCCCAATTTATTCAGTATCATCCATTTCAGCACAAATGTTTTTATTATTATTATATAAGTTTCAGGTATAGAGCATTATATTTTTATTATTATTATATAAGTTTCAGGTATAGAGCATTATAATTCTACATCTGTATACACTCAAGGTGATCAGCACCACAAGTCTAATTATTCATCACCATACGTTTGACTCCCTTCATCCATTTCACCTACCCCTTCCCCTCTGGTAACCACTAATCTGTTCTCTGTTTTATTTTGTTTGTTCGTTTGTTTTGTTTTTTTCAGATTCTACATATGAGTGAAATCACACTGTATATGTCTTTCTCCATCTGACTTATATCACTTAGAATAATAACTTCAGGGTCCATCTGTGTTGTCACAAATGTATAAAGTTAGCTATAGGTTTCTTGTAAATGTTTTTTTTTAACTTACTAGATCACCAGTATATTATGAAATGATATATATAACTCAGGAATAGCCAGATAGAAGCGACATATAGGGCAAGGTCTGGGAAAAGGGTGATTACATTCCATGAACTCTCCAGGCATGCCACTCTCCCAGGACTTCCACCTTTTCACCAACTCAGAAGTCCTACATGTTCTTTCTTAAGTTGATGTAATTTCCTTCTATTTTAACGTCCTAAGAGCTTTTAGAATCACAAATAAAAATGCTTTTTTAATTTATTCATTCATTCTTTTTTTTTTTTTTTACTGTCAAATGCTTTTTCTACATCAGTTGATAAGATCACATAATATTTTTTTTAGCCTGTTGATGTTCAGATGATGAACTAAACTTGCATACCTGAAATAAGCCCCATTGGGCCACGGTATATACTTATTTTTATACATTTTTGGTTCACCTTAATAATACTTTGTTGAGGTTTTTGGCATCTAAGATCATGAGAGATATTAGTCTGTAGTTTTCTTTTTTTGTACTTTTTTCAGGTGTTGGTATGAGAGTGATACTGTTCCGTGTTGAGAAGCATCACTCACTCTTCTATTATCTGGAAAAGATAATGTAAAGTTTGTGTTAATTATTCTTTAAATGTTTGGAATAATTCTTCAGTGAAGCCTTCCGGACATGGAAATTGCTTTTTCGGGAGCCTTTAAATTACAAATTCAAATTCTTTAGTGGTTATGGGATTTGCTGATTTTCTGTCTAGTTCTATCAGTTGCCGAGAGGCAGGTGTTGAATTCTTAACTATAAATGTAGATTTGTTTTCTTCTTCTTTTAGAGCTATCAGTTTTACTTTTTGGAGGGTCTCTGGCACATACACATTTAGAATTGTTATGTTTTGCATTCTGGTAGATTACTTGCATATTTTTTAGGATTTCATCTTAATGATTTATAGTGGCTTTGAGTGTGTTTCTTTGTATAGTTTTCATAGTTGTTGTTCTGGTTATTACAATATCTATGACTTATAACAGTTTATTGGTATCAACATTTTACCATTTTGTGTGAAGTGTGCAAACCTTACTTCCATTTGGATCTTCTCGCCTTCTTTTAAATATCATTGTTTTGAGTATCAGATGTTATTATAATTCTCTTTCAGTCATCAAATATGATTTATAAATCCCCTGAGAAGGGTAATCAATTGGATACAGTCATATTTCTTCTCTTTTCATTGTTTTTTTTTAATCCTGCCAGATGCTCCAAGGTTCCTTATTTTATTGTTTCCTTTTTGTTAAAAACTTTTCCTTTAGACATTCTTTAACAATAGGTCTGATAGCAACCCATTCTTTTAGTTTTTCTTAGTCTGAGAAAGTCTTTCTTTCCCCTTCATTCTTAAAAGAGAGTTTCACCTGCTCTAAAATTTAGTGTTGACAGTTATTTTCTTGAAAGATGATATACTGCTAGAGGAGACCATTGAGAGGATGTGACCACTGGTTGACCCATGACTTGGACCCGGGCAATCAGAGGCTCCTCACCCTCTTCTCTGTCCTCAGAATGTGCCTTCTGCTTGCCTTCCCTGCACTAGAAGCTGCCCCAAGGACACTGCCTTGAGATACTAACATATTGCTGCAACCATCTGGATAGTACATGTGACTGAACCCCATTAAGGCCTCTATATAGACTTTTAAGATTCTGGTGGTCAGGGGCAGAGATCTGCTCATCTTGTGGCTACCCAAGGTAAACATCATAAGTTACGTTCTCTTGCCTCTTTCTTCAGTCTCTCTTTGCCCTCCGTGCATGGGGGCAAGTTTGCGAATCAACAATTGGCAAGCCAGCCCAGAAGCTGAATAAATGGGTCTTGGGAAAGAGGTATCTGCAAGGAAAATCCCGAGTTGCCCATCTGTCTCTATGTGGGGAGGGGTGGTCTGAATGTCAGATGCTTGCAGACTGCCATGTGAGTATAGGACACTCTGAAAACGCCAGCTGGTTTGATGTGCTTGTTTGAAGAGCTACACATAGCACACTGTAGCACTGAAGGGAAATGAATGGTTGCTGCTGCAGTGGTCTGGCCCCTCCTGTGGGCAGTTTGCCTGAACACTGACGCCTGACTAGAGGCTGAAATCTGAGTTAGAAAATTAGAATAAGAGCTGAGATTAGGGCTTCCCTGGTGGCACAGTGGTTGGGAGTCTGCCTGCCGATGCAGGGGGCGCGGGTACATGCCCCAGTCCGGGAGGATCCCACATGCCGCGGAGTGGCTGGGCCCGTGAGCCATGGCCGCTGGGCCTGCGCGTCCGGAGCCTGTGCTCCGCAACGGGAGAGGCCACAGCAGTGAGAGGCCCGCGTACCGCAAAAAAAAAAGAGCTGAGATTAGAGAAGGACATGCAGATGTCCACTACCCTGCTAGCTTCAGGGCTAGTACACAAGGAAGAAGAGCAACAAATTAAGCTGGAGAACTTAATGTGCCATTTTGCAAAGCTAGGAGGGCACAACTACTGCCAGGGATTAAGGTTTGAGCGCTTGTAACAAAGCCTGATTGGGACGCTGAGAGGAGGAATCCTGGGAGAGTAAGGAGAGTGAAGAGGAGGCAGTTGTGGTGATTGACAGTGAAATGGATGAAATGCCCCATGCCATCTGACCCCTAATATAAAGGAAAGCAAAAACATAGCAACAACTCCCCAGCCAGCAAGGCAGCTCCCAGTTAAGGAAATTTTCATCATGAGAGAATATCCTCCCACTGAGCTTACTGATAAAGTTGCCAAGTTCCAGCACAAGGCCAGGGAAAGTATCCAGGTGTGGTTAATGTTGGGGGGAAGGGGTGGCATTTCTCTGACTGGGTAGGAGGGAGAGAAAATGAGCAACATCACCACACATCCTGCCCTCAAGCTGCACCTGCATGGTGCTTGGGAGGGTTCAAGGGACTCGTTCCCTTATAGGTTAGATTATTCCAGGCTACAGGGAGGCGTGGCCCAATGAGGGGGCTCTCCCTGGGTATGTGGGACCCTGGAAATCTATAGAAGAGGTACAACAAATTCTTAGGGAGTTTGGATTGAGACAGGCCATCTACACGTCTGTCTTTGAAGGCCCCAATTGGGCCACATTCACTTCAGGAATGAAAGCCAAGATACTCCAGTCTGCCCCAAAGCACCTGGTATGGGGCACTGAAATCCATGCTGAGCCCAGTCACGGGACAAGATATTGATGATGTTGGGCAATCCTTGCTGATATGGAGGGGGGAAACTGATAAATCTCAGTAAAGGGTACTGGCTGTGGGGAAGACTCAAGGCAGAGAGGGAGCTAGGGGAATTTCCACTGATGCCTGGGTATACAGACGGATCTAGTTGGGGCAATCCGTCCACATGGACGGCAGTCACTCTTCAGCCCAACAGCGACACTATCTAGATAGAAACAGGAAGGAACCGCAGTAGCCCGTGGGCTGAACTCAGAGTACTTTGGCTGGTGATCACTCATAAGCCCCGGTTGTTAACTCTTTGCACTGACAGTTGGGCTGTTCTAAAGGGATTAACCCTATGGCTTGGACAATGGGAAGCCAAGGGGTGGCTGATCATGAATAAGCCCTTGTGCCCCCTGGCCACCCTCTTGATGTTTCTGGGTGGTGGAGAGGAGTTTTAGGCCCAAGGGAATGGGAAGGTTTCCTGAGCCACGTTACCTGTTATACCCCTTTGCTAGTACATCTTTACTATGCAGTATCTCAGGGTGGAAGAGAGCAATCATACGTCAAATAATGAAGACTACCAGTAGCCACTTGTTGTTAGTGGGGCCCTCCACTACGCCCCTTGCCAGGGCTGCCATTTTCATATGGTGTTTTTGGTGGGACTTCTGTTCATTGAAGGATGTGTGGGCATGGGCATTGTGTTAATCTGGGATGCCTTCAGTTACTAGCTTAAGATAGGGGGTCAGGATATACTAGGCCTCAGTAACCTTTTTCTGTTGGGTGGGAGGGTCATAAAATTCCCAGCAGTTATGTTTTTGTTTTTCCTCCATTTCTGGAGTCCCAAACAAGTTTGACCTTCTCTTTTCACCTTTCAGAGTTATGTTTTGATTTTCTCTTGCATTACTACCAAAGGAATTTATAACTTCAATACTCTCTCAACTTGAAACATTAACAATCTTTTGTCTTATACTCATAATACCCCTGCTTCTTTTTATCACTCTATCATAAGCAAATATAGTACCCCTCCAATATGTATACTATCAGCTTTAGTTGTATCTCAATAGAAAAGATATAAAGTCTATGTGATCTCATGCATTACTTTTTTCATTCCAATTGCTCTGCTAAGATTCATCAATATTCTTCCATGTAGCTGCTGTCCAGGCATTTCAACCACTGTGTAATATTCCATTGTATGAAAATGTTGTTTTTATTTATTTATTCTTTTAATGGCTGTTTTTAGATTTTTACTGTTACAAAAGAGCTATAATGAAAATTCCTATGTATTTCTCCCTGTGCGAGAGTTTCTTCTGGGAATATGGCTGGTAGGGAAATTGCCAGGTATGTGAATTGTCATCTTCACAAGATATTGCCAACGGTTTTTCAAAGTGGCTGTACTAATTTATACTTCCTCCCACAATCTAAGAAATCACAGAAATTCAGATCCTCTCCAACACTTGGTATTACCAACTTGGTATGATCAGATTTCTTCCTTTCACCAATAAAATGGGGGCAAAATGACATCTCATCCTGGCATTGATTTGCATTTCCTTGGTCACCAATGTGGCTGAATACCATTTCACATGTTTTTCCCCTACATATGTTTCCTCTTCTGTGAAAGGCCTGTCCATGTCTTTATATCTTCTATTTTGCTTATTTGTCCTTTTCCTCAAATAAGAGAAATTTGGATTGAAAAGTCATAGACACTTCAGAAAAAGAGGACAGCTGTTAAGGTCAAATAAAGAGACCTCAATTTCAAAGAACAAACAGCGTTAGTAGCTGCCGGCCAGTTGGTGTTAAGCTGAACTGTGGTGTAAGGAATAATTCCAAACTGGTTTAGGGTGATTTTTTAAAAAGAATTTACCATTACCTATCTGTTTCTATCTGGGTCCAAATCTGAGACCTCTGCTTGGCGTTAAGAAAAGAGAGACAGAAATGACTGGAAATTATTTTGCTAGTGAGGTGGAAAGGGCCAGGGCGGGGCAAGATTGGGGGGCAGGCTACTTGTTAATGTTCCCTATTGATCTCTATTTCTGGGCTTCTCATTTTGTTCAGTTATCCAGCAACCATATGGCTCCTCATGCCTTCCCAAGAGTTGTACGATGATACCTCATCCAGATCTCTCCTCAGTGGGCACCAGTTCAGGCTCTAATAATTTCCCTGCCCCTTTGCTTTGCTGTTCACTCCCCACCCCACTCAGCCCCATAACCATCAGAAGCTTTTCCTACTCAAGTGGTAATAATAAAAATGCACATATCTTAAGGACTACCTCTTTACTAAACACTGTTCTAGAAGTTTCACCTAAATTTACACATTTTATCCTCAAAACAGTTCTTTGAAGTCCCAGTTTGCTGTTATCATCACAAATCATGGTCTCTTTTGTAGAAAGAAGAAATTTAGTTAAGTAACTAGCCCAAAGTTGCACAGCTAGTAAGTAGCAGACTTAGGATTTGACAAATATACAGAATCTTAATTACACTTTAAAAAGAAAACTAAGGTCCATCTCATGGCTAACCTAACCACCTTACTAAAACTGAGTTCTCACAAAGAAATCTGCACTTCAAGTTACTTCTTAATATAAAAGCAATTTTGAAGAATGAATATCATCACAGATATTACAGGCCAGGTAGTGGCTTCCTGAGGCATCACAATTTCAGAGTAACTATTTCCCAGTGGGCAAGACAAGCTGAGAAAGAATCCTAGGTGACCGAATGGCTTGAAGAAGATAACAGAAAATAGGGTTGAAAGTGAGACTTTCAATGTCTGAGTGTTTATGGCACACATTTTAGTACATTCATTTGCAAAGTGTAGACAATTCAGTATCTATCTTATACAGTTACTGGATGAACTAAATGGTCTAATATAAATAAAAGTCATTCAACACAGTCACTAGAACAATTTACTTACACAATAAATGGCAGGTGTCATTATTATAATTGTTCCAAGAAGTGTCTTCATGCATGTTTATTTAGATTTCTCAATACCAACCACATGAGGATGAGACAGAGGTGGAGAGAACAACTTTCTCCTGTTATCTGTCTAAGGCACACCTTCTAAGTTCCCATTTTCTATCTGAGCACCCATCTAGGATGTCTGACCCCTCTAGGAAGACACTGCCTGCCCTATTCTCAGAGGTGTGACCTTACCTACTAGCCTCCACACTAGAATACAGCATAAACCAAACATCCCTGAGAGAGACACACATAGGGGGAGTGTGTTTCACTTCAGAAGAAAGTCCACTGTTAAATTTCCTTTATAGCCAGACTTAACTCACAAAGCAAGGCTTTATACAACGCATAGAAAAGTTCTTGTTATATTACAAGATATATCATCGCAACATGGACTGCTCTATTAGATTTATTTCACTAAAACCCATATGGACTATAAGATCCTGTCTTACTGAAGGCTCCAAGTAGAAGAAACCCACTACTGTCTATAACTTTAAAGGAACTGTGCATGTCAGTCTAAAAGGTTGATTCACGGCAATCTCCTGACATCTTTCACTGGCACAAATGGCCTCCTTATTCCTTTTCCTGCTCTATAATCATAGAGCCTTAGTGCTGAAATCAGGGGCTCTGGTACATCAGTATGTAGGGGGAAGTAAATATCTACCTTTTTTTTTTTGTCTACATGTCAGTTTTCTTTACTGCATCTAATTTCATCATTGTTAGAAACTCAGACTAGTCAATTGTCTGAAAAGCCACAAAAATCTTCTCATCACTTTTTTTTACTATTTTACACTGTTGCCTCTGTGAATCACACCTATTTCCAATTCAAAGTTAGTTAGAGAAAGTCCTTGGGGAGAATTAGAAATTTAAACTCTATAGGGAGCAAAGTCTACATCTTAAGATTCAGAGGGATTTCTACTCAAACATAATTATTTATTTTTAAAATTGAAATATCATTCACATACTGTAAAATTCAATATTTTAAAGTACACAATTCAGTGTTTTTTGTGTATTCTTAAAGTTGTACAACCATTACCATTATTTAATTCCAGAATATTTTTATCCCTCCAAATTAGCAATACTTCCTATTCAACCCTCCTCCTGCCCTGTGCGATCTGATCAACATTCTGTCTTTATAGATTTGCCTATTGTAGACATTTCATATAAACAGAATCATACATTATATGGTCTTTTATGACTGGCTTTTTCACATAGCATAATATTTTCAAGGTCCATTCATGTTGTATCATATATCAGAATTTTATTCCTTTTTATGGTTGAATAACATTCCATTTTGAGACTATACCACATTTTATCCGTTCATCAGTTGATGGGATTTGAGCTGTTCCTACTTTTTGGCTATTGTGAATAATGCTGTTATGAACATTTGTGTACACAAGTTTCTGTGAACATTTGATTTTTTTTTTTTTTTTTTTTTGCAGTACGCGGGCCTCTCACTGCTGTGGCCTCTCCCGTTGCAGAGCACAGGCTCCGGACGCGCAGGCTCAGCAGCCATGGCTCACGGGCCCAGCCGCTCTGCGGCATGTGGGATCTCCCTGGACCGGGGCACAAACTCGTGTCCCCTGCATCGGCAGGCAGACTCTCAACCACTGCGCCACCAGGGAAGCCCTGAACATTTGATTTTTAATTCTCTTTAGAATATACCTGGGAATGGCAGGGCTGAGTCATATAGTAACTCTATGTTTAACTATATGAGGAAATATCAAACTGTTTTCCACAGTGGATGAACCACTTTACAGTCGCACCAGAAATGTTTGAGGGATCTCATTTCTGTACATCCTCACTAATGTGGTTTTTTTTAACTTCATTTAATTATTATTATAGCCACCTTAGTGTGAGTGAAGTGTTGTCTCATTGTAGTTCTTATTTGCATTTCCCTATTGACTAATGATATTGATCATCTCTTCATGTGCTTATTGGACATTTGTATATCTTATTTGGTAAAATATCTATTAAGTAATTTGTCCATTTTTAAATTGGGCTGTATTTTTATCATTGAGTTCTTATTGAGTAAGAGTTATATATTTGGGATAGTAGATCCTGATCAAATATAATATTTGCAAATATTTTCTCCCATTATGTGGGTTGTTTTTTCAGTTTCTTGATAGTATCCTTTAAAGCACAAAAATTTCTAATTTTGGTAGTCAAGTGTCATATCTAAGAAACTGTTGCCGAATCCAAGTCACAAAGAATTCCATAGTTCTTCTATCAGTTGTATAGTTTTATCTCTCACATTTAGGTTTTTTACACAATTTGAGTTAATTTTTGTATATGGTGTGAGCTAGGAGTCCAACTTCATTCTTTTGTATGTGGATATCAAGTTCTCTCAGCACCATTTGTTGAAAAGCCTATTCTTTCTCCTTTGTATTATCTTGAAACCTTTGTCAAAAATCAGTTGACTATATATGTATAGGCTTATTTCTAGACTCAATTCTATTCCATTGATCTATATGTCTATCCTCACACTAGTACCAGACTGTCTTGATTATTGTATCTTTAAATTAAATTTTTAAATTGGGCCTTTTGCATTTACATATTAATTTTAGGATAAGCTCATGAATTTCTACAAAAAAAAGCCAGCTGGGATTTTGATAGTGATTGTGGTGAATCTGTAGATCAATTTGGGGTATTGCCATTTTAAGAATATTAAGTTTTCTAAAACATACGATGTCTTCAAACTTATTTAGGTCATCTTTAATTTCTTTCAAAGATGTTCTATAGCTTTCAGTGTACAAGTTTTGCCCTTTTTTGTTAAATTTATTCCTATTTAATTCTTTTCATACTGTTATAAATAAAAGTTTTCTTAATTTCATTTTCAGATTGTTCATTGCAAGTGTATAGAAGTATAACTGATTTTTATGTGTTGATCTTGTATCCTCCACTTTTCTGAGTTCATTTATAAATTCTACTAGTTTTTTGTGGATTCTTTAGGACTCTTTCTAAATAAGATCATGACATCTTTGAATATAGCTAGTTTTACTTTTCCTTTCCAATTTGGGTGTCTTTTGTTTTTTTTTCTTGCATAATCGCTCTAGCTGGATAGTTGGTATGATTTCAGCCTTCTTAAATTTGCAAAGACTGTTTTGTTACCTATCATATAATCTATTCTGGAGAATGTTCCATGGGCATTTGAGAAGAATGTATATATTTTCTTGCTGTTGAATAGAAGGTTCTGTGTATGTCTTCTAGGCTCATGTGGTCTAAAATATGATTCAAATCCAACATTTCCTTGTTGATTTTCCGTCTAGATAATCTGTCCATTATAGAAAGTGGAGTACTGAAGTCCTCTACTATTATGATATTTGTATATTGTTCTCAGTTCAGATCTGTTAGTATTTGCTTTATATATTTAGGTGCATATATATTTATGATTATTATATCTTCTTAATTAATTGACCCTTTTATCATTATAGTGACCTTCTTTGTTTCTTGTTACCATTTTTGCCTTAAAGTCTATTTTGTCTGATATGAGTATAGCTACCCTGCTCTCTTTCGGTTTCCATTTGCATGGAATATCATTTTCCATCCCTTTACTTTGAGCCTATGTGTGTCCTTAATCTTGAAGCTAATCTTTTATAATAAGGCAGCATATAGTTAGGTCTTGTATTTTTTTTTTTTAATGGCTTCAATTGCTTGGCTTTTTATTTATTTATTTATTTATTTTTGGCTGTGTTGGGTCTTCATTTCTGTGCGAGGGCTTTCTCTAGTTGTGGCGAGCGGGGGCCACTCTTCATCGCAGTGCGCGGGCCTCTCACTATCGCGGCCTCTCCTGTTGCGGAGCACAGGCTCCAGACGCGCAGGCTCAGTAGTTGTGGCTCACGGGGCTGGTTGCTCCGCGGCATGTGGGATCCTCCCAGACCAGGGCTCGAACCCATGTCCCCTGCATTAGCAGGCAGACTCCCAACCACTGTGCCACCAGGGAAGCCCCTAGGTCTTGTATTTTTTTAAATCCATCCAGCCACTCTGTGTTTTTTCATTGGAGCATTCAAGCCATTTACTTTTAGAATAATTATTAATAAGTAAGGGTTTACTAATGCCATCTTATTGTTTTCTGTTTAGTAGTTCCTTTCTTTCTTCCTCTCTTGCTGCCTTCCTTTATGAATTGATGGTTTTCTTTAGTGTATGTTTTGATTTCCTTCTCTTTTTCTCATGTGAATATACTGCAGGTTTTTGCTTTTGGTTACCATGAGCCTTATGTGAAACATCTTATAACAGTCTATTTTATGCTGATAACAATTTAACTTCAGTGTTGTACAAAACTCTGTCATTTTACTCCTCCTTTTTATGTTTTTGATGTCACAATTTACATCTTTTTATATTATTTCTCCATTAAGAAATTATTGTGGCTATAAATATTTTTAATACTTTTTGTCCTTTAACCTTCATACTAGAGTTAAGTACCTAACACACTACTAAATTACAGTATTAGCATATTCTAAATCAGACTATATGCTTACCTTTACCAGTGTGTTGTATATTTTCATGTTTTTATGTTATTAATTAGCATCCTTTCATTTCAGCTTGAAGAACTCCTTCAGCATTTCTTGAAAGACAGGGCTAGTGGTGATGAACTCTGTCAGCTTTTGTTTGCCTGGGCAAGTCTTTATCTCACCTCCACTTCTGAAGAACAAACTGTTGGGTAAAGTATTCTTGGTTGGTGCTTTCTTTCTTTCAGGATTTTCAATATACCATGCCATTCTCTCCTGGCCTGCAAAGTGTCTGCTGAGAAATCTTCTGATAGTTTTATGGGGGTTTCCTTGTATGAGAGTTTTATTTTCTTGTTGCTTTTAGAATTCTTTTTCTTTGATTTTAGACAGTTTTATTATAATGTGTCTTGGAAAACATTAATTCTGAATTGAAATTTTTAGATGACCTATTAGCTTCATGAACTTGAATGTCTAGATGTCTTCCCAGGTTTGGGAAGTTCTCAGCCTTTATTTCTTTAAATAAACTTCCCGCTGCTTTCTTCCTCCCTTCTCCTTCTGGGCCTCCAATGATACGTTTGTTGGTTTCCTTAACGGTGTCTCACAATTCCTGTAGGCTTTCTTTATTCCTTTTCAGTTATTTATTCTTTTTGGTCCTCTGATTGGATAATTTCAACAGTTCTATCTTCTAGTTCACTGATTCTCTACCGCTTGATCAAATCTGATATTGAAGGTGTCTATTAAATTCTTCAATTGAGTCATTATATTATTCAACTCCAAATTTCTTATTGGTTCTTTCTTATGTTTTCTATCACATTGTTGAACTTCTCCTTTTCTTCTTTTATTGTTTTTCTAATGTTGTTAACTTGTCTACCTTTGCTCTCTTTTAGCCCTCTGAGCATCTTAAAATAATTATTTTGAATTCCTGTCAGGCAATTTCTGATCTGCATTTCTTTGGGGTCAGTTACTGAAGGTTTCCTGTACGCACTTGGTGGATTCATGTTCCCCCTGATTCTTCATGTTCCCTGTAGCCTTGCATAGGTGTCTGCACATTTGAAGAAGCAATCACCTCTTCTAGACTTTGTGGACTGACTTCAGTAAAGGAAGAATTTCACCTTTGGGTGGGGCCATGTCAGAGCATGCTGTGACCCTGGTTCTAGTGGTACAGGGCACAAAGTGCAGGGTTGTGTGGCAGCACCAGGTCTTCGGCGGGGTGGGGGGGGCAGACTGGTGTCTCTTTGTCTCAGGCTGTAGGGTCCACAGCATTGACAACTGTGTGGTCCTTGGCAAACACTGCAAGTTGTCTGCAGTAGCCTCAAGGGCTGTTGTGGTCCTCAGCAACACCTCCAGGTTTAGTGGCTAGAGACCATTGAAGGCAGCAGTGGTGGCTGAAGCTGGTGGTGTCCACACACTTGGTATGGGGGCCAGCAGCAGGTACCTGGGCAGTGGCAAGGGCTGAGGCCAACTACAGGTACCCTGGCTGTCAGCATGCTCTCCTGTGACTGCACAGTCTCCCCTTGGGCATGCACACTGGTGGCAGGTGTCAAGCTGGTGGTGTGCAATTGCACAACTGGAGGAGCTAGCCCTGTGTGTGCATGAGAGTGGGGATCAGATGCAGAGGTCTAGGCTGGCATTTTTCACTCATGCAGCTGCAGAGGCCTGGGCTGGCTGCCAGTGCTATTCCTTTCCTGGGGGGGTGGTAGCGGAGTGGGGGAGGAACTCAGATGGCTGGCATCATCAAAGATGAATACTTGATGGGGGAAAAGCTGGTGAAATTGGTAGGGGGTCTGTGATAGCTGTGCTGGCTGTTAGCTTCTTCACTGGCAAAGTCTGCTTGGTTTGTCAGCAGAGCAGGTCACCATGAACCACAATCACTCCTGCTGTGTGGCTGCTCTTTGTAGACTCTGCTTTTCTTCCGTGTTTTTAGCCATCTCTATATGTCTCAGTTTTGCCAATCTGGGTGGAGTAAAACCAAACTGGGACCTTTGTTCAGTGTCCCAAAGACTGGGGAAGCTGGTTGCTCACCCCACTCTTCCTTTCTTGGTGAGGGGACCTGTTTCTAGCTGGGAAGTTTCCTTTTCAGGCTTAGCAATGCCATCTTGGGGGATGGGGTGATGCAGGCAAAAAGAAGCTTCCTTCTCTTCTTGTGCTGTTATTCTCAGGATTTTTTTGTACCACTGTGTTGCTGAAGTTTCTTAAGTGGACTCCAGAGCTGTTTTCATTTGTGGATAGCTGTCTAATTGTTGATCTTTTCAGGGGAGTTGGGGAGAAATGAAGGCCAGGGTCTCCTATGTGGCCATCTTGGTGATGTCCTTGGACTGTTCTTACTTACTTTCATCCACCTGATGTATCCTGTACTGATAATGGTATGTTAAAGACTCTATTGTTATGTTTCTTTTTCTGTTTCCTTGCATCTTTTACATTTTTTGCTTACTATGCTTAATTTGCTTAACATTTTGTTTCTCTACTAATTGGTGAAAGATATTTATGATTATCTCATCTTATTTATGATTTTTGCCTTTGAGCAATAAAATTAGACTTATCTTTCACATTTAATGATGTTTGCTTTGAATTCTAGTTTGTCTGTTATCAGTATCACTACTCTCCCACTTTATTTTCTATTTTCCTGGAAAATTTTCTTTAACTATCCTTTTATTTTTAGTCTTTCTAAATCATTTTATTTTTTGCGTGTCCCTTTATACAGCATAGAGATTTTTCTTGCTTTGTAAGCCAAATTAAAAATCATTTTCATTTAATACGTAAAGTGAAGCTCATTTATGCCTATTGATAAGACTGCTCCATTTGGTCTCAACTCTGTTATGCTATTTATGTTATAATTATTATGTGAGAGAAAGTGGCTGAAATGGGAAATAGGCAAAGATGTTAGAAGTCATGTATAATTGGAATCGCATGAAAAAGAATCCTATACATTATTAAATATTTGAGATTTATTTATTTAACACACATTTATTTAATCCCTATGTGGTGCCAGGTACTTTTTAGATGCCTGGCGGAAGGATCTCATGAATCACGAGGCTCTCAAAAATATGTGATGAATATATAATGTGTCATCATGTAATGATGAATGCTGTAAAGAAATATCAAGCAGAGAAGGGGGCTAAAGCTGACAAACATGAGAATATGTTTTTTAGATGATGTATCCGTGGAAATCTCCACCAGGGGTTTCTTCTGAACAGAGACCAGAAGGAGGTTGGAAAGGCTATGTCAATATTTGAGGAAGACCATCGTAGAGAATAAGGTATGAGTGTTTTGTAAACAGTCAGAAAGTCAGTGAGACTGAAATGAAGCAGAGGAGGGGGAGGAGTAAGGAAAGAAAGCTGAGGCCTGTCATGGTAGGTGTATTATAATTGATGTAATTACCACCCTTCCCCCACTGAAAAGACTCAGGGATGTGGAATCAATGCTGACTCTGGGGCTGGACAGGGAAAATACTGATATACCTTTTTGCACCATAAAGAAAGGAAGTGCTTTAGAAAACATATGGGGTTATGTTAAAAAAAGAATGGAAGCCAATTTGAATGTGATTCCACAGACCAAATATGGGAAAACTGGAGCATTAACACTAACAATACCAATTAAAAACTACAGCCCATTAAACTGATTCTATACTGATACAAAATGATATAAGAAAAGAGAGGAGAAAGAGCTCTGCTTCACAGAAGAATTCCAATTAATAAATCTAGAAAGGATGATAAATTTGGAAAGTAATTATTTTACCATGATCAAAGTAATAATTGCTTCAGCCACAAATGGAGTACAGGCGTTGGGTAAAAGGTTGCCAGGGAACCAGATATTCACATGTTTTCTTGTATTAGTTTTATTTTGTTTTGTGGTGAAAAGAATAACATGAACTCTACCTTGTTAAATTTTTAAGTGTACAGGACAGTATTGTTAACTATATGTACATTGCTGTAGATCAAATCTCTAGAACTTTTCCACCTTGTATGACTAAAACTCCATACCCAATGAACAGAAACTCCCCATTTGTTCCCCTCTTCTCAGTCCCTGACAACCACACTCTACTCTCTGCTTTTAAGAGTTTGACTACTTTAGATACCGCATATAAGTGGAATCATGCAGCAGTTATCCACCTGTGGTTGGATTATCTCATTTAGCATAATGTCCTCAAGTTCCATCCATTTTATAGCATGACAGGATTTCCTTCTTTTTAAAGGCTAAATATAATAGAGAAAATGCAAGAAACATTTAACAAGGACCTAGAAGAACTAAAGAGGAAACAGACAATGATAAACAACATAATAAATGAAATTAAAAATACTCTAGGACGGATCAATAGCAGAATAACTGAGGCAGAAGAACGGAGAAGTGACCTGGAAGATAAAACAGTGGAAATAACTACTGCAGAGCAGAATAAAGAAAAAGGAATGAAAAGAACTGAGGACAGACTCAGAGACCTCTGGGACAACATTAAAAGCACCAACATTCAAATTATAGGGGTCCCAAAAGGAGAAGAGAAAAATAAAGGGACTGAGAAAATATTTGGAAAGATTATAGGTGAAAACTTCCCTAATATGGGAAAGGAAATAGTGAATCAAGTCCAGGAAGCACAGAGAGTCCCATACAGCATAAATCCAAGGAGAAACACGCCAAGACACATATTAATCAAACTGTCAAAAATTAAATACAAAGAAAACATATTAAAAGCAGCAAGGGAAAAACAACAAATAACACACAAGGGAATCCCCATAAGGTTAACAGCTGATCTTTCAGCAGAAACTCTGAAAGCCAGAAGGGACTGGCAGGACATATTTAAAATAATGAAGGAAAAAAACTACAACCAAGATTACTCTACCCAGCAAGGATCTCATTCAGATTTGATGGAGAAATTAAAACCTTTACAGACAAGCAAAAGCTGAGAGAGTTCAGCACCACCAAACCAGCTTTACAACAAATGCTAAAGGAACTTCTCTAGGCAAGAAACACAAGAGAAGGAAAAGACCTACAATAACAAACCCAAAACAATTAAGAAAGTGGGAATAGGAACATACATATCGATAATTACCTTAAATGTAAATGGATTAAATGCTCCCACCAAAAGACACAGACTGGCTGAATGGATACAACAAGATATATGCTGTCTACAAGAGATCCACTTCCGACCTAGGGACACGTACAGACTGAAAGTGAGAGGATGGGAAAAGATATTCCATGCAAATGGAAACCAAAAGAAAGCTGGAGTAGCAATTCTCCTATCAGACAAAATAGACTTAAAAAAAAAGACTATTATAAGAGACAAAGAAGGACACTATATAATCTACATAATGATCAAGCAAGAAGAAGAGATAACAATTGTAAATATTTATGGACCCAACATAGGAGCACCTCAATACATAAGGCAAATGCTAT
The DNA here is from genome assembly GCF_000442215.2 of Lipotes vexillifer. Classification (NCBI taxonomy): domain Eukaryota; kingdom Metazoa; phylum Chordata; class Mammalia; order Artiodactyla; family Lipotidae; genus Lipotes; species Lipotes vexillifer. The sequence continues at coordinate 675,423 of NW_006778055.1, read as the reverse complement.
CAGCCATAAAAGGGGAAATGGACAGTAACACATTCATAGTAGGGGACTTCAACACCCCACTTTCACCAATGGACAGATCATCCAAAATGAAAATAAATAAGGAAACACAATTTTTTTTTTTTTTTTTTTGCAGTACATGGGCCTCTCACTGTTGTGGCCTCTCCCGTTGCAGAGCAACAGGCTCTGGATGGGCAGGCTCAGCGGCCATGGCTCATGGGCGCAGCTGCTCCGTGGCATGTGGGATCTTCCCAGACTGGGGCACGAACCCGTGTCCCCTGCATCGACAGGCGGACTCTCAACCACTGCACCACCAGGGAAGCCCAAGGAAACACAAGCTTTAAATGATACATTAAACAAGATGGACTTAATTGATATTTATAGGACACTCCATCCAAAAACAACAGAATACACATTTTTCTCAAGTGCTCATGGAACATTCTCCAGGATAGATCATATCTTGGGTCACAAATCAAGCCTTGGTAAATTTAAGAAAATTGAAATTGTATCAAGTATCTTTTCCGACCACAACGCCATGAGACTAGGTATCAATTATAGGAAAAGATCTGTAAAAAATACAAACACATGGAGGCTAAACAATACACTACTTAATAACGAAGTGATCACTGAAGAAATCAAAGAGGAAATTAAAAAAATACCTAGAAACAAATGACAATGGAGACACAACGACCCAAAACCTATGGGATGCAGCAGAAGCAGTTCTAAGAGGGAAGATTATAGCGATACAATCCTACCTTAGGAAACAGGAAACATCTCGAATAAACAACCTAACCTTGCACCTGAAGCAATTAGAGAAAGAAGAACAAAAAACCCGCAAAATTAACAGAAGGAAAGAAATCATAAAGATCAGATCAAAAATAAATTAAAAAGAAAAAAGGAAACGATAGCAAAGATCAATAAAACTAAAAGCTGGGGCTTCCCTGGTGGCGCAGTGGTTGAGAGTCCGCCTGCCGATGCAGGGGACACTGGTTCGTGCCCCGGTCTGGGAAGATCCCACATGCTGCGGAGCAGTTGGGCCCGTGAGCCATGGGTGCTGAGCCTGTGCGTCCGGAGCCTGTGCTCCGCAACGGGAGAGGCCACAACAGTGAGAGGCCCGCATACTGAAAAAAATAAAAAAAATAAAAAATAAAACTAAAACCTGGTTCTTTGAGAAGATAAACAAAATTGATAAACCATTAGCCAGACTCATCAAGAAAAAAAGGGAGAAGACTCAAATCAATAGAATTAGAAATGAAAAAGGAGAAGTAACAACTGACACTGCAGAAATACAAAGGATCTTGAGAGATTACTACAAGCAACTCTATGCCAGTAAATTGGACAACCTGGAAGAAATGGACAAATTCTTAGAAATGCACCGCCTGCCAGTACTGAATCAGGAAGAAATAGAAAATATGAACAGACCAATCACAAACACTGAAATTGAAACTGTGATTAAAAATCTTCCAACAAACAAAAGCCCAGGACCAGATGGCTTCACAGGCGAATTCTATCAAACATTTAGAGAAGAGCTAACACCTATCCTTCTCAAACTCTTCCAAAATATAGCAGAGGGAGGAACACTCCCAAACTCATTCTACGAGGCCACCATCACCTTGATACCAAAACCAGACAAGGATGTCACAAAGAAAGAAAACTACAGGCCAATATCACTGATGAACATAGATGCAAAAATCCTCAACAAAATACTAGCAAACAGAATCCAACAGCACATTAAAAGGATCATACACCATGATCAAGTGGGGTTTATTCCAGGAATGCAAGGATTCTTCAATATACGCAAATCTATCAATGTGATACACCATATTAACAAACTGAAAGAGAAAAACCATATGATCATCTCAATAGATGCAGAGAAGTCTTTTGACAAAATTCAAGACCCATTTATGATAAAATCCCTGCAGAAAGTAGGCACAGAGGGAACTTTCCTCAACATAATAAAGGCCATATATGACAAGCCCACAGCCAACATCATCCTCAATGGTGAAAAACTGAAAGCATTTCCACTAAGATCAGGAACAAGACAAGGTTGCCCACTCTCACCACTCTTATTCAACATAGTTTTGGAAGTTTTAGCCACAGCAATCAGAGAAGAAAAGGAAATAAAAGGAATCCAAATCGGAAAAGAAGAAGTCAAGCTGTCACTGTTTGCAGATGACATTATACTATACATAGAAAATCCTAAAGATGCTACCAGAAAACTACTAGAGCTAATCAATGAAATGGGCAAAGTAGCAGGATACAAAATTAATGCACAGAAATCTCTGGCATTCCTACACACTAATCATGAAAAATATGAAAGTGAAATCAAGAAAACCCTCCCATTTACCACTGCAACAAAAAGAATAAAATATCTAGGAATAAACCTACCTAAGGAGACAAAAGACCTGTATGCAGAAAATTATAAGACACTGATGAAAGAAATTAAAGATGATACAAATAGATGGAGAGGTATACCATGTTCTTGGATTGGAAGAATCAACATTGTGAAAATGACGCTACTATCCAAAGCAATCTATAGATTCAATGCAATCCCTATCAAACTACCACTGGCATTTTTCACAGAACTAGAACAAAAAATTTCACAATTTGTATGGAAACACAAAAGACCCCGAATAGCCAAAGCAATCTTGAGAACAAAAAATGGAGCTGGAGGAATCAGGCTGCCTGACTTCAGACTATACTACAAAGCTACAGTAATCAAGACAGTATGGTACTGGCACAAAAACAGAAAGATAGATCAATGGAATAGGATAGAAAGCCCAGAGATAAACCCACGCACATATGGTCACCTTATCTTTGATAAAGGAGGCAGGAATGTACAGTGGAGAAAGGACAGCCTCTTCAATAAGTGGTGCTGGGAAAACTGGACAGGTACATGTAAAAGTATGAGATTCGATCACTCCCTAACACCATCCACAAAAATAAGCTCAAAATGGATTAAAGACGTAAATGTAAGGCCAGAAATTATCAAACTCTTAGCGGAAAACATAGGCAGGACACTCTATGACATAAATCACAGCAAGACCCTTTTTGACCCACCTCCTAGAGAAATGGAAATGAAAACAAAAATAAACAAATGGGACCTAATGAAACTTAAAAGATTTTGCACAGCAAAGAAAACATTAACAAGGACCAAAAGACAGCCCTCAGAATGGGAGAAAATATTTGCAAATGAATCAACTGACAAAGGATTAATCTCTAAAATTTACAGGCAGCTCATGCAGCTCAATAACAAAAAAATAAACAACCCAATCCAAAAATGGGCAGAAGACCTAAATAGACATTTCTCCAAAGAAGATATACAGACTGCCAACAAACACATGAAAGAATGCTCAACATCATTAATCATTAGAGAAATGCAAATCAAAACTACAATGAGATATCATCTCACACCAGTCAGAATGGCCATCATCAAAAAATCTAGAAACAATAAATGCTGGAGAGGGTGTGGAGAAAAGGGAACCCTCTTGCACTGCTGGTGGGAATGTAAATTGATACAGCCACTGTGGAGAACAGTATGGAGGTTCCTTAAAAAACTACAAATAGAACTACCATATGACCCAGCAATCCCACTACTGGGCATATATCCTGAGAAAAACCATAGTTCAAAAAGAGTCATGTACCAAAGTGTTCATTGCAGCTCTATTTACAATAGCCTGGAGATGGAAACAACCTAAGTGTCCATCATCGGATGAATGGATAAAGAAGATGTGGCACATATATACAATGGAATATTACTCAGCCATAAAAAGAAACGAAATTGAGTTATTTGTAGTGAGGTGGATGGACCTAGAGTCTGTCATACAGAGTGAAGTAAGTCAGAAAGAGAAAGACAAATACCGTATGCTAACACATATATATGGAATTTAAGAAAAAAAATGTCATGAAGAACCTAGGGGTAAGATAGCAATAAAGACACAGACCTAGTAGAGAATGGACTTGAGGATATGGGGAGGGGGAAGGGTAAGCTGTGACAAAGCGAGAGAGTGGCATGGACATATATACACTACCAAACATAAAATAGATAGCTAGTGGGAAGCAGCGGCATAGCACAGGGAGATCAGCTCGATGGTTTGTGACCACCTAGAGGGGTGGGATAGGGAGGGTGGGAGGGAGGGAGATGCAAGAGGGAAGAGATATGGGAACACATGTATATGTATAACTGATTCACTTTGTTATAAAGCAGAAACTAACATACCATTGTAAAGCAATTATACTCCAGTAAAGATGTAAGAAAAAAAGAGCAACCCATAGGGAAGATATTTGGCGGGAGGGCACAGTGGTGAGATCTTACCCTACTTACAGGCTGACAAGTTAGTCTGCCATATTTTCATGGATGTTGGCAGAAGATAAACTACTTCTGGGTCAGAGACAAAGGACTTTATTACCCACTGCACAGCAGGCAGCATGAACTTCATAGTTGCATTGGTTCCCCTTGTTCCCCAAGTCCCACTGGATTGATATGGAGGGACCCAGAGGATGGTGCATGCACAGTAGGTCTTTGTCATATCTGAGGAACCAGAATCCTTTACAGAGGACTGCCAACAAATCTGCCTAAGCTTTGCCCCAAGGAAGACATTATCTTTATGGTCCCGGAGAGCTTACAAATCTGCCTTCTGACCAAGGTATGAGACACTTTCTCTGTCATCCAAGGCCATTTGCTTATACAAACATCCTTGAAAAGAGAGTTCAGGGCAAAACTCTCAGTGCCTCTGCTCAGAAGACAGGCAGAAACGTGAGTGGTCCATGGAAAACAGCTTCCCAACAGGTGGCTGTGGCATCGGTCACTCATGAATGTGCCCAGATTGCTCCAAGTGAACTCTCCCTCTGATTGGGCACCTTTTCTACTTTGCTGGGCCAGAGGATGGGATGTGACAGCTGGCCCCTGCCTTCAGGAGCACCCATGTAAAATCAATAAACCGTAAATCCTGCACGCTACCTCACATGCTGTAACACTCCAAATGCCCAGGCCCGTCACTTCTACAAATTCCTCATTCTGCACTGATAGGAACAAGAAAAGAAAGAAAAGAGGAAGAATGTTATGATATAATTATTTTATTGTCCGTGGTTTTATGAATTTCCTCCCAGGATTTTTTCTGGCTTCCAAGGCGAAGCTGGGGTGTGCTACATGGAGTCACACATCAGCCACTTTCTGGAGGGGGAGGGAAATTAACCCATTTCTCTGCCTGAGGGATCTGGGGTGACAGGGTTGGAGACCACGAGGTCAGATAACCACCAAGTTAGTCACTGTCATTTTTTACTGGATTGAATTTAGGGTTTACCCAGTTAGAGCTTTATACAGGTTTATCATCTGTGTAAGGAGGTAGTAGAGGCAGCAACATAGTGAGCACAGAGCCTCCCCAGAGAGCCAGAGAACCTGGCCCGCCACCATCAACAACAGCCAGATCTGCCTTGGTAAGACATACAATAAATTCAGAGTTGGAGGAAACTGAGTAAGAAATAGGTGTACCATCCTTAAAATAGTTGTTTATTAAGCAGTCTTCAATCTATTTTCTGATTTCTGGCTCAAGGGTTAGAATTCTTAATTATTTGCCCCCTGCCTATGGGGCAACTGGCATGTTTAAGACCCTCTCACTCTCCTACTTAATTATAGAAGATTCACATACAAGAAAGCAGCCCCAAAAAGCCCACTTGGTCCCTGATAGTATCTTTTAGTTCTTAACAACTCTGCGCTTATCATTATAAAGTATTAACAAATAAGAAAATATTTTTACTTTTTAATAGAGTATAACATCAAGCAAAGATTTAGCTGAAAGGTCTCTACCTTCTTTCCTTTGTCACTTTCCTCAGCAAGGACATGCTTCAAATTTCCTTGTAGCGTAACGGGCAGATACACTGCTTCATTATCAAGTTAGAAATCACATTCTGAATATAGAGATACTTTTGCATCTGTTGATGTCAGTCTTTCATCTAAATTAGCTCTTATGTTTCATATACAAACTAGGTAATTTCTAATGTGGCCAATTTCTGGAAGATTTTACTTTTCAATGGCACGTAGGATGTTTTAACATATTTTTTCTTAACTGATGCATGCCTTGACTTCATATTTGTACATGCTGCTTTCAGAAGGATGAGATCTCTTTTCAGAAGATGAATGATCTTCATAATAAATCAGTTAATCTTGTTTAAAGTCTGTTTTACACGTGAAGATGGAATATATATCTGTTACCAAAGAGAGACTAGAGCTGAACATTCACTGAATTTGTTAGGAACTTCCTGCATTCATGTGAATTCTTTGAAGTCTACATCCCATAGCACCTCAGCATTCATCTTTGCAAATCAGTACTCACCTCTGTCCATGCTACATGTTATCACTGTACTGGGGAATACAGAAATGGGGAAAACTGGGTAGAATTATGTTCTCTTTTTTGCCAAATAACAAATTCAGGAATAGATGATTGGACTGAAACAGATTTCCTGTGTGGTTCTGAACAACTTCTAGACTATTTATTGCCCCCATCTACTAACATAAACTAAGCATCAAACTGGACTTGGGGCAGAAGTCTGGGATTTAGCAATATTTTGTTGCCATCACTAGATCTAAATAAACTGTGTAGTTGGTAACATTAATGATTTTTCTGTGAAAAAGGGTAGGGAAGTTTTTACCCCAAAGGCACAGAGTAGTGATTAATAGACTCTTCAAAGTCTATGTAAGAAATCCTACTTTACAGCTACGCAAAAGTTATTGAAATGTCGACCTAGTTTCCAAATGACATAATAGTGTGATAAATGCAAATTAAACTTCAATTCAAAATGAAATGGCAAAGAACCTATTTTAAAATCTCCTGTGTGATATAATTTTTTTTCCTCGTTTCTTCTGTTCTGCTTTTTGTTTTAACATGTATAATAACTTTAATAGATGAACGAGTTTCAACTGAGATAGGGATTTGTTTACCTTGCTTAGCTGAAATCAGTGTTAATGGCCCATATTAGCTGTATTTTCTGTGCCAGTTGACAAGTTTACAACTCATGATATCTGACATCACATCAGTGAAGAGGGAGGAAACTTGGGTTGCCAAGTCTTGTTCATATTTATTCCAATGAATCTTTTTAAAAATCTCTTTAGGGACATTTTGCTATTGTTCAAGGGGTTGGAGACTTGCCCAGCATCATGTGGTCATTTTGTGTAAGAATCTGGATTCTTTCCTGGGTTTACTTGCCTCTAAAGCCTGTTCTCTTTTCCACTTTCACCATCTTGCGAACCGTCTTTGTTCTTACCTTCTTATCTGAGCTGCCTCTCGGCTCACTATGCTCAGCCACAGTTTCTGCTCAGAAAAGACATACAGAGGGATTTTCAAAGAGGATATATTCACACCACATTTCTTTGGTATTTCCTTTCTTTAAACCTACTTAACATATTTTAATCCATCTTTAATCATATATCCTTTCCACAAATGATCTGTTTTTTTTTTTTTTTTTTTTTTTTTTTTTTTTTTTTGGTGTCCGCGGGCCTCTCACCGCTGCGGCCTCTCCCGTTGCGGAGCACAGGCTCCGGACGCGCAGGCCCAGCGGCCATGGCCCACGGGCCCAGCCGCCCCGCAGCACGTGGGATCCTCCCGGACCGGGGCACGAACCCGCGTCCCCTGCATCGGCAGGCGGACTCCCAACAACTGCGCCACCAGGGAAGCCCAATGATCTGTTTTTTAGTTTTAAACCTCAATGGGCCATACTGATAAAAATAAATGACATTTATTCAAATGTCGAAAAATTCAAAATAAATGTATTTGCTTTAAATACATTTGTACAAAAGTACAAATACACTGTACTTTTATTTAATGCCAAAATGCCACAGCAACGGTGAAGTTACCCAGCTTGATGTCAGCAGCCAAAAAAGAAATCAAAAGGTGTAATCTCTTTCAAGTGCAGCTCTGATCTCTGTTCATCAGTCCACATTGCTCTATTCTGCTTTCGTCCTTGGAGAGGAGGGAGGAGGAGACATCAGGGTGATCTGCAAAGAAACTGATGCTTGGTGCTTCATTTACTGAAGGGTGAAAAACTGACTGTGGGACTACAGGAGGATTGCAAACTGTGGTCTAAATTAGATCCAGGGCTTTCCTGGTGGCGCAGTGGTTGAGAGTCCACCTGCCGATGCAGGGGACACGGGTTCGTGCCCCGGCCCGGGAAGATCCCACACGCCGCGGAGCTGCTGGGCCCCTGAGCCATGGCCGCTGAGCCTGCGCGTCCGGAGCCTGTGCTCCGCAGCGGGAGAGGCCACAACAGTGAGAGGCCCGCGTAC
>NW_006778055.1:659513-667138 GCF_000442215.2 Lipotes vexillifer | reverse complement strand
GAAAAAAAAAAAAAAAAAAAAAAAATTAGATCCAAATACCTTCTAATCCTTCAGAATACTATTAACCAGGCTAGTATTGAGGAAATATTTATTGAGTACCTACTGAAGAGACGCCCTAGATGGGTACTGGGTTGACAAGATTAGTCCCCACCCTTGAAGATCTAATGATCTAGCAGGGGACGGGCCAGGGTAATAGGTGTAAACATTGACGAGTCTTGTGATAAAAGCTTGTTCCTTCAAGCTCAGGGCTCACACAGCTGAGCTTTAAAGACATATCCAGCAGAGAAAGAAAATGGAAAATCCATGTTAGAAGAGCAGTCACTAAATGGAGGAAAAAATAAAAGTGACTAATATATCACTCTCGGGTATTTTTCCTTGAGCATGGAATCGGTCTGATGTCCCTGATTTGCAATCTTATCCTGAAACTCTGTATTTCCTAAACTTTACTCTTAACCCAAGAATCACGTGTGGCCCTACCTCACATCCACTATATCTGAATCTGTGTGAAATGAGTCTGGGAAACTCCAACATTAACAGGTGCCTCTGGATGATTTTATCAGGAAGTTTAGGAAACATTGCTGTAGCTGGTGGTGCCTAAAACTCCACCATTTGAGCTTATCTCTTTTGCACAGATCTCAAACTTTAACTTGAACAAAAGAACTGAATCTCCTGCACTATTTGAACGTAATCCCTTTAGTTTGATAGATCCTCTCAAAGGTTAGGGGACATTCATGCTAAGAATGTTCAAGTTACTGCACCCCACCCTCTAGAGTTTAACTGAGTGGGCCTGATGTGGAGCCCATTAATGTTTGTTTGGACAATTACATTAAGAGATTCTGATGGAGGTGGACCTTAAAAGGCACTTTGAGAAATACTGGCCTTCTTAGGATTTATTTCTCTTGAAATAAATTCACTCTTAAATAAATAAAATAAAATAAAATAAAATAAAATAAATAAAATAAATTCACATTTCACTCTTATACTTTGGTGTAAAAGAAGGATTTGAGGATTGGATTTAATTTCAGATTATAAGTCCACTAGAACAGAAACTCTGAGAGGACAGGAGTAATTTCTTTTTCTGTTTTGTTCAGTGATACATGCCTAGTATCTGGAAGAATGGCTTTTACGTAGTAGATGCACACAAACTATTCGTTGACTTAATGAATGAACTAAAGGTGGAAAGAAATCATATCTCTTACTCTTGCATTCCCAACATACCTTCTAAGGCCATGTTATAATCAGAAAATATTCACAGATGAATTTGCAGAGAACAGGAGGGTGGTGGCAGGAGTAGAGAGGAAAAATCTGTCCTGCCACCAGGACAGAATCTCAGTCCCTACCTGAGACTTAATGAATCAGAAAATCTGGAGGTGGAGCCCAGAAATCTGTGTTGTAAGCCAGTCCTACAGGTGATTCTGATGCATGCTATTGTTTGAGAAATTCTGACTTGAAGGATACAATCTCATGAAGTCCTACCCCCAACCCCTTATCCCACAGTTTAACCTTAATTTGAAAGCCTTTTTTTGATACATAATAAACACACTGTCATTTAGTACATCAGGAAGGTTTTCCTATAAAAAGTCAGTGAGAAACAGGCACAAATGCATTGAGAATTTGGAAGGGTGAGGAGGGTGAAGGGAAAAATAATGAGTTGAGAGCATAGAGTTTTTCTGGAAGGCCAGTGGGAGACTCAGGTCTCGGGACCTGAGATTTGAGAAGAGAAAGCAAGAAAGAAAATGAAGAAAGGACTGAATTTACACTTTCTAAATTTACACTTTCCAGTTGTGTCTAAGACTAATTCTATCACATTCAGTTACTTTTCCTGAAATGCCATTGTCTTTGATAATTCCAACCCATTGGTTCAACTAATCAATTGATGCAATCTACTAAGTTTAAAAACAAATAGTTAGTGACTCTCTCAGTAGAAATCATCTTTATCAAGGAAAGGGACATCCCTTCTTTAACTTTGGAAAGGACCTGGGTAATGCAGAAGTAAAAAGCTTACGTCCAATGGAATATGTCCAGGCCAGCTCCTAAGAAGTCTACAAATGTAGCATTCAGGGAGACTCTGTGGCTTTGGGGGACCAATAAAAGAGTACAAAGTTATGGCCAAGAGTTGCTTGCTCCTCATAAAGCCCACCTTGCACAGAGTGAATCCTCTTCATGAATGTTTTCCAGTCCTCAGCTTCTTTCATGAGTATTTGCCATCCAATTTAACAGTAACAACCAAAAGATTTACTGGGTAGAAATCACAAGGATGCTCTTTTTTGTCCATTTAGAAAAACTGAAAGAGAAATGTCATGTTCCTACACAGTAGTGAAAGCCCTTTTCCCATTCACTTTGATCCATATTTGGGCCAGGGTAGGAGACTAACTTCCATGGAACTTTCCACTATGCCAGGAAGTAGCTTTGTTCCTGAATCTTTGACAGAAGGTGTGTCCCTTGCTAAACCTTTTGAGTCCCTAATGCTAAATAGGGGCCACTTACATAAGTAAATTTTATCTGATAATACAGATATTTTCATTTTATATGTCCAAAAGAAAACTATAAATCCCTTGCTATAAAAAAATTATTAATTTCTTATAGATATGTACACAAACATTTGGAGAATAATTTCTCTCGGATCAGCTACGCTTAGTTTCAGAAGCAGGCTTCGCTCCTTTCTGGAGCAGGAAATCCTAACTCAGAACACTGTCATTTTTCACCCCCTCCTTTTTTTGTTTTGACCACATGTATGTATTTGTGATCATACACATCTTTGAACACGTTACACAAAGTCCTCCAGTCTCTAGCCCACCTTTCCAGATTCACTGATGTTTCCTCTGAAAGCCATTTTCCTATAGGCCATGTATTTTTTTTAACCAGTTTTGTTGAGATATCACTGACATATAAAAATTATATTTATTTAAGGTATATGCTTGTTGTTTTGATATACGTATACATTGTGAAACGATCACCACAATCAAGCTAGTAACATTTATCAACTCATATAGTTATCATTTGTGTGTTTGTGTGTGTTAAGAAGATTTAATTTAGGAGCTATCCTTTTAGCAAATTACGAGTATACACAATAGTATTGTTAACTATCATCACCATTGCTGTATATTAGATCTCCAGAACAAATCAAGTTGTTAAACTATTTCTCAGTCACAATTTTTTTTAATGATTTGGATATCAATCCGTGGAGAAGAAAAAATCTTAGATTTGAATAAACAACAACAACAACACCTTTGCTTCTTTGAACCTCATCTCGATCATCTATAACATTATCTACCACTCATCATTCACTCTCCTGATCATCCTGCCCAATTACCAAGACTTTTCCACCCGGCTTTTTTTCTTTTTTTCCATCCCAACTCCTCCATCACCCTTGATGATGCTAACGTCCTTGTAAGTAACTGCTTCATTGCTCCTGCCTCCTACTCCCTTCACAGGGTGGGGCAAGCAGGGACAGACCATTGCCCCCGGAGGGTTCACTAGTGTAGAGAGGGAGTAATGCTTACACAAACCCAGCCTAAAATCACATGAGCTGCTTGCTTATTTGCTTTGTTTCATCTTGGAGCTATCATGTCTCCTAGTTGATTGATATTGAGAATGCGTTTTCTCAGTCAGTGAAATTCTAGAAAATCAACTGCTTGTCAGAAAATCAACTCTATGGTTTTACAATCAACTGGACTGTGCTGTGAATCACATGACACAGGGTCAGTTTGGTGACATAAGTATTCTATCCAGGTTTCCTGGTTCTGTCCCAGTCGGGATTTACCTTATCATTGCTTTAGGGAAAGTGATCGAGAATAGTTTATAATTGGTTTCAGTACAGAACGAATCCATGGAAAGATTTAACTTCCCATGGTTTGGGTTTTACACCCTGTTACTACAAAATTGCCCCCAAAGCCAGCTGTTAAACAGAAATTAGCACCGGAGTGTTGAGACGACAGAATGGAGGAGGAGACGCATTTAGAGCTCCCTGGCAGGGAGGTGGTGTCCAATCTGATCAAAGTAACCTGATGCCCTATGCTAGCTATTAATTGAATATTTGTAGATTCCAGGCATAAATTATATATTTTCATTCCTCCATCTATAATGTATGTGATCTTGTTTTGTCTATTTGTCAATGGGTAGAGCTAAAAGAGAAGGAAGATAGCTTGCCTGAAATGTTGGGGCCGAGACTCAAATCTAGGTCTGCCTGAGTCCAAAACTAATTGTTTTAACCACCCTATTCTATTTTAGTACTTGATGCTACTCCAACCCCAAGCTTCCTTCCTGAAGCCCCAAACCCCCAAGATCACTGAGAAAGAATCTACATCTGAACCATCTTTGTATTTCTCATATTGCTTCACTCAATGGTCTGTATATAGTAGGTGCTCACCATTTGATTATCAAATGAATGGATACATTTTTATAAAATGGATCAACATCAGTTACTGATATTTGTAGGAGGCTTGTACACAAAAAGTATATATATAAAACAAAACCTCTTCCTTCTTTGTCAATAATGTTTTAATAGGTAAAATGAAAAGGGAAATATTTAACTCAGTGATGGGTAGGGGTGTGTTTTGTTTCATGGGGAGACTATGGTAGCTGAAGAACAGACTCTAATGTTGCAGCCCTCCTTGTACCTACTGCCTTACAGTGGCCTCATCATGGGCAGAGTGCACCTCCCTGACCCTTGACTTTCTGCTTGGTCCACAGGCTTGCTGTGGCTTATGGTATGTAGGTGGAGGTGACCCTACAAGGCCTCTTGTGTTTCTTCTTGCCCTCTTGCACCTCAGGCATCAGCATGAGAAGAGCTTTCGCCAGGTGCTGCACCTTCAGCCTGGGCCCCGAATGAGACATGCGTAGAGCTGAGTCAGCCCAGCCTAGATTGTGTGACTCAGTTATTTGACTCATCCGATCCAACTGCAGATCCAGTAAAATAAAAATTTCTGTTAAAGCCACTGAGTGTTGTGGTAGAGCTAATGAATACAGCAGATGCTCCCATTATTTTCAGAGTTAAATGTCTAATTCAACAATATGCTATAATATCAGTTTACGATTTGCTCACTAGCTTCCACCCTTTAATTTTTTAAAGAGAGTCAAACCTCAGAGATGGCCTGAGGCTGAGAAGCGAGGACAGAGTCAACCAACTGAACAGCCAGAGACATTCACCAATCTGTCAAGAAGAGGAGCCTCCCTGAGCAAACTCCTTCATGTAGAGATTAGATCTGTTTGACAAGTTAGACTAGGGTGTTCATAAGAAAATTTCTAATACTGTCTGCAATTTTCTTTAAAATGTTTTAAATGTGGTTTGTGTAATATATATACATGTATATATAAAATGTAATATATATGATATATATTATATTATGTAATATGTATATTAGTATTAAATATTATGTTATGTAATATATATATATATATGTGTGTGTGTGTTGCCTTTCAATCTGTACCCTAGAGATCATCAGTGAGCATTTGAAGCCCCTAAATCAAGAGCATTCGCTACTGGGCCTTGTTACTTAGGATTTCACAGTTTGTATTCAGAAATTTCAGGCTCTGCCAGAGCCCTTCAGCTATCTTTATCCCTGATCAGCACCAGATGGTTTGTTAATTAGTATAATGTAAGGACTGATCGTAATTGCTGACCTGAGTGGTTTCAACATATGTGGATTGGCTAGAAATATTGTCTCTATTTCTGCCTTTGCATGAATTGGGATAAGAGGTCTAGAGAGGCCACGACCTTTACAAGTGGAGCCCAGGTCTCTGGTTATGTCTGAATCTTGTGTGGAGCCACTTCGGAGAATTCTGAATAGTGCCATATCTGCCTTGCATAAAGATGTGAAGCAAAATGTTTACTGAAATGCCTAAAAAGACAAAGCGATGACTACTTTCTCATAAATGTGGTATGACGTAGATCACCGGCAGTGAGATACTGAGAGCAGAGACCTAGAGACGTTTTCTTGTCTCTAACTGCTGGAGACTACCCAGATCTACCACGACAGCCTAATATTTGGGTATCACCAAATTGCCTTTGTTCAGTTACAACTGCTTCTTTAAACAATTCAGTTAAAAGCTCATCAGGGGTGGAATGAATAAACAGAGTGGCATATTTCTTTACTGAAATTCTATTCAGCAACATAAAAACATTGCTATATGCAACAATAAGGGTGAATCTCAAAGACAGTATGTTGAGCTGTATATTTCACATTAGGGCATTTTGCTGTATATATATTCTACCCCAATGAAAAAATAGCCATAAGAAAGATATCAAGATAATCAGCAGATCCATGGCAGGCCAGGAATGGTCTTCCCTAATCAGAACTGTGATCCCTGTCCAGAAATTCTCCTTCCTATCAAATTCTAGAATCCAAGCTGCCACCTTCTCATTTTTCCATTCATTTCTGAAGCTCCCAGAAACTTGATTTTTTCATCTAAAAGGACAAATAATTGCACTCCAGGAACTCTTTTCTACAGATCCAAGGGTACTATTCCATAGACTCTGAAGTGAATTTGTGAACAGCCCTTGCTGGAATTGTACAATGACAGGTGGCAGGTCCCTATGTGACCATCGTGGAGCTCTCTTGGAGAGGCTGAAGTGACTTAGCTAAAGGCATGTATACAGCTAACCACAGCACCCAACTAGAAGGTAGAACTCTTTCTACTTACAGTGTATTAAAATATAAAATTTTCTTACAGTTTCAGATTTTGCATCAAGGTAAAGTCATCCCTTCAGTATCTATTGTGTAAATTCAATTTTAAATGAGTAATATCTTTTTAAATGAGTAATATCTTTACTGATAGTTTTTGCAAGTAATTGGGGATTAGATGCAACATTTTAAATGCTTAGAAAGTTTACTTTTGACTTTAAATTCAACTTTACGAATTAAAAAATAAATTTTAAAAAATAATTCATAAACAACAATTTTAATTATAATTCATACTTTTAACAGTTTAGTCTAGTCTGTCCAGGCTTAAATTTTATTTTTCTTATAACCTTTCCAGTGTAGTTTACATTTATGTGAACTTTAGAACTCTGAGGCTTTTTCCTTCAACATTCCTCTCATTAGTATTTCAAGACAGGCTCACACAGCCCCAGCCTGGGTCAAAGTAAAGTGAATATTGATGCTAATACGGCATGCTTTGGCCTATGTCAATCAGGATACTGCTTCACCAAAGCTTAAGAGAGATGAGTATCTGAAGAGAATGCAGACCACAAAAACAAAGATGAATGATATGTCTAAAGTGAAGAAAGTTTAAAGAAATGAAATGATTTACCCTGAAGAAAAGAGGCTGAAATCAGGATTCTCAGATTTGGCTTCATTTGAATAGAATTTTTCAAGAGATGTTTTGAAATTCTCATAGATTGTACATGTTACTTTTTCAGGTTTTTATCTGCAGTAATTTTAGGCTTACAGAGAAGTTACAAAAATAGTACAGAGAACTCTCATACACCCTTCACCCACTTTCCCCCAATGATAACATCCCACTCAACCATAACATGATTGTCAAAAGTAAGGAATTAACAAAAGACATTAAATTACATCTAAATAAGCTACATCTTGTGCATATTCACCACTCTCTCCACTAATGTCCTTTTTTCTGTTTCAGGATCTAATGTTGAATACCACTCTGATTACATTTAGTTCTGT
>NW_006778055.1:607112-659426 GCF_000442215.2 Lipotes vexillifer | reverse complement strand
TTCCGATCTGTGATGATAGATAGTTCCTCAGTCTTTCCTTGTCTTTTATGACTTTGACACATAAAACTAACCATCACAGAGTTAAGAGTCTAACACTCATTATTTATTTTGTGACAAACTGTTCTAGATTTGGCCACTAGGAACTCTTTTTATTTGATTCCTCTTGTCCTTTTGCCATGCTCCCAATCTAGTTGTTTAGCACTTCCCATCCCTCTAATACCCCCAGAAGCTCTGTGCTTGACTTGCATTTTCCATTCCCAGCCCTAGACCAGCCCTAGACCAGGGATCCAAGGAGCCCTCATTCCTGTTATTAAAGAATGGCATTTAGGAGTTTGGGATTAACATATATACACTACTATATATAAAATAGGTAAAAAACAAAGACCTACAGTATAGCACAGGGAACTCTACTCAATATCTTGTAATAACCTATAATGGAAAAGAATCTGAAAAGAATATATATATAATATGTATCTGTAAATATTATAGATATATATAACTGAATTACTTTGCTGTACACTTGAAATTAACACAACATTGTAAATCAACTATACTTCAATTAAAAAAAAAAAAGAATGGCATTTAGAAGCAAAGACCTGGGAACTAGGTATGTTCATTGCTACCAAGTTGTCACTGCTTCTATGTTCTCTCAATGGATAAAGCTGGGCCATACTTGTTTGCACAGAAACCCATATATACACACATATCTCTATTTATTTCCATCTATCTATTTATCTATCTCTCTATATGTTTATGTATATGTGAGTTCAAAATGATACCTTTACCTCTAATTCAGTAACACATGGCTCATTCTAGCTTCATCTCCCTTCTTTTTGACTGAGAAATTGACTCTGGCTGGAACATATTTACTTATTTGTTCAAACCTGGTATACACGTAGGGTCATTTCAGAATTGCTAACCTACATACTTAAATTTGTAAATTAGGGTACAGAGTTTGTGTACCAATTTTTTGGTCTTTAGTCTTACAGTAACCAGTTAAAATAATGTTTTTTAAAGTTCTGTGGTACAGCTTATTTCTTCACCGTCTCATTCACTGTGGTCAGAGCACTCATTTACAATACGTAGAGATTCATTTGTCATAGTCTACTCCATTTTGGTTTCCCATAATATCCTAATTATTTTTAGTTTACATATGAAAATTCATCCTTTGTGGTCTATAGTTACATGAGTTTGGACAAATGATTAGAGTTGTGTGTTCACAACACAGAACAGTTCCATCACCTCAAAATTTTACTTGCTATGCTCATTTGTACTCAAACCCTCTTCCCAACCCACAAAATGGGCAACTACCTTTTTTCAGTCCCCTTAGCTTTTTCTTTTCTAGCATGTCATGTAAATGGAAAAATACATTATGTAGCATTGTAGGTCCAGCTTTTTGTACTATTTTTTCTTCATTAAGGAACCTGCCCATTCTATTTCATAGAAGATACATCCTCCTGCACATATTTCAGAACAAAAAGTCAGAATCCTTATTTTTTGTTTCTTATAGAAAAACATTTTCAGAGGTACACTATTTTCCAAATTTTTCTATGCATTGTTTCTTATTCCTTAAGCTGCAGTATCTTTTGTATTGGATTCACTGTGTTGGTTTCATATTTGTTTTGTTTTGTTTAGTTTTCTTAACCTTGAATCAGTAGAGAACCATTCATTCCCTGATTTTCTCAATTGAGATGAAAAGCTTTGGCTCACTGATTTCACACTTGGGCAATTTCAGTTTCTAAGACCCAAACCTGAAGATCAGGATGATATATACATGCTACCTGGGTCAATGTGAAATGTCCAGAAGTGGGATATTTAGTGAGGAAGTCAGACACTTAGTGAGAGTATGCTTCAGAGAAGCTGGATCTTCTCCTACTTTGATTTTCAAGTTCCACACATCAGCAAATGATTCAGATGCAATTTGCAATTCTATTTTTTGAAAAAAATGAAGTATCTAAAATATTACACTCTGTATCTTATACTACTCCCAAACTTTCCCTATGTCTCTCCTTGCTTACAATGCTGCTTCTTAGGCAACCAAACATATTTATATGAAAAAGACCATTTCTAGTTACTCTACACTTTGTTCTGAATTGCATGTTAGGATGTGTAATTTCTGAATAAAGAGAGAATAGGTCCTTACAAAGTAAACTTGGGTTACTGATTTTAGGTCTTTTTTCTTGTTTAATGTAGGTGTTTGCAGCTATGAATTTCCCTCCCAGCACTGCTTTCGCTCTATCCCATATGTTTTAGGATGCTATGTTTTTATTTTTATTTATCTCAAAGCATTTTCTAGTTTCACTTGTAAGGTTTTTGATCCTTTGATTGCTTAAATGTATTGCTTAATTTCCACACATTTATGAATTTTCCAGTTTTTCTTTTGTTACTGATTGCTAGTGTCATTCCATTGTGGCCAGAAAAGACATTTTCTGTGATTTTAATTTTTAAAAATTTATTGATACTTGTTTCATAACCTAACATATGATCTACCCTGCAGAACGTCCATGTGCACTTGAAAAGAATGTGTGTTCTGCTGCTGTAGATGGAATGTTTTGTATATGTCTGTTAGGGTGCTGGTTGTAGTAACAGCACACCCTGGGGATGGTGAGTCTAAGTCCTGACTCTAGCCTCAGGGGGCACTCGTAGAACAGCAAAGGTTCCATTACAGGGCTGTTGGGACAAAGCCACAATTTAGACCCTGGGGTGGGGCAGTGTGCAGAGCAGCAGCAGAGTGGACAGTGATGGTGGGTAAAATCTTGCCTTAGCACCTAGGGGCAGGGTGCAGAACAGCAACAGTGCAGCCCCTGGGATGAGAAGTCAAAGTCGTGGCTTAGGACCCAGGGGTGTGCAGAGCAGCAGCAGCACAGACCTAGTAATGGCAGGTCAAATCTACGACTTGGGACTTGGTGGTGGTGCACAGAGCAGTGGCAACTTTGGTCCCTTAAATGGTGAGGTGCTGCGGCATCCCAATCCCAGAGAGCAGGGGCACAGAAGCAACTGGAGCCCCCCAGGGACAGGATCACCACAGGTATCACTCCCACCCTGGGGAGGAGATGCAGAAGCCACACCCTGAGCAGCTCCATCAGCTGGAATCAGCACTGGTGAAGACTATGAGGGTGGTCCTTGGCAGCAAAGGCTGCAAATTTCCACACTGGTAAGGCTTCCTAGGCTTCTCCTACTCTTCTTTTCCCTGTAGAATGAAATCCCTCCAAAGGGATCCCTCTTGGCATTGAGCTACTTGGGACTGGGGGATGGGGTGACAGAGGCAAAATGTGTCCTATGCTTTTCTATGTGGCTATCCTTGGTTTTTAGCCCTGCAGTGTTTCTGCTGTTTCTTCATTGTAGTCCAGAGCCTTTCCCAGAGCTATTTTCATTAGTCTGTGCTTGTTTATTCATTGTTTTTGTTGCTTTTGTGGAGGAGAAAAGTACTGGGGCCTCCATCCTGCTGACATCACCTTAACTGCCCTTTTTCTATTGTACCATTTTGATTAAATTCAGAATAGGTGACAGATGAAAGAAGGAGGGAGAGGAGAGGGCTATGATTGTTTCAGGATTTAGTTTCCTTGGGGTAGAGAAACAGGCATATTACTCTGGCCACTGCAGCGTGGAATTCTGGAATTAGGTTAATACCATCTTAGGGTTATCTCTCTTGTTCTCTATTTTTTTAATGTGTTTCTCAATTCATTCCCCTTGGAGATGCAGTTAGTGAAACTGTACTTTGATTTTATTTCAATGTCTTCTCTGATCTTTGTCTTAAGATGCTGTCATCAATTTGGGGCTCTAGATATATTTCATGGGTATTTTAATGGGCAGAGGTATTGTGCATCAATTTTCACCAGAATAAGGTTCTCAAGTTTCTCTCCAAGCCACTTTCAGTCCTTGTATGGTTGGGGCATTTTCTTGAGGGCCGGTTGGTCTCGTGTGTGGTTCATGAAGGCAGTGAGAGGTGATCCCTTAAGCAGAGGCCGGGACTGATCTCCAAAGTCAGGACAGGGACTGTATGGATATCACAGCTTAACCCTTATGGGTATATATGGCCAGCCCCAGCTCTGATGAGGTCAATTCAGCCAGGGAGAACCAACAAGACCTGACCAAGGCAAGAGAGAACAACTCAGGAGTCACACTAGCTACAGCAGGTAAGCTGCAGCCAGGTGGGTAGAGGGCATTGCCCCTGGTATCAAAGGAGAGAGCAGGCATCAGCCACAAGGACCTAGATTCTCTGCTTTGCCAAAATGCAGTATTAAAGAAAAAAGTCAGGGGCAGGAGGGCAGGAGGAGCTGAAAGACCAAATTTCATCAAATGAAAGTATATAAAAGTACTTTATAAATTATTTATATCAAATAAGTTTAAACCATATTATACACACATACATGAACACACACACATATAACTGCTTCCATGTGCTTTTAGTTATATGCCCTCCTGGACTGAAATTTCGCTGGAAGGTTTAGCTTCTAGAAAAATCAAATGTATACAGTGGGTACTCAGTAAGTAGTTTCTGAATGATTTACTAATTAAGATCGATTCTCTATTTTCTGAAGATGAGAGAGCTGAGTTTGAATTGCAGTTTTACTGTCACATAGTCAAACAGTAGAAATACCTCTACGCTCTCCCTTTGACAAGATAAATAATGGAAGCCTCAGGAGGGAAGGGAAGTCTCTACTCTTCTGCATGACTCCACTACTAAAGGAACACTGCCCCAAGGTGAAGGATATTTCCTCAGAGCACAGGAAAGATAGGAACATCTCAAAGAAGATAAATAAAAAATCCTAGTAGTCAGAGAGCCTTGATTTCAGACACAGAGAGCCTCCTGGAGTCCTGAGGGTGAGCAACCATGTGGAGTTTTCATCTTCAGAGAGGAGAGCGAGCAATGGCATCCAGCAGTACACCAAGTGCTCATATTGGCTGCAGGCCCATGAATGAATTAGGCTCGAGAGCTTGGCTGTCTTTGCGTAAAACACCTTTCAAGGAAATACACTGTGAGCGTAATCACACTCACAATGACCAGAGGGGAAATCAAGTTTTAGCAAGAACATGACAGCTGTAATGTGTATTGTTTATTAAACATGTAATCCATCATCAGGAATTTTCATAGGGAGAATCCAGAAATGTGACAGGAAATTCCATTAAAGATGAATCTTGATGCATCTTTCTAAGAGATGTGAAAGTAGTGATTGTCTTTTGTTATTGCAGAAAACTGTATAATTTCTATGTACGAACTTCAAGTTGGCTGAACTCGTGAAGTAGTCTCTTGCTTATTGTAGGAAGTGAAAGATCCTTTGATAGAATTTTCAAGTAGAATGGACCTTTCACCACAATTCTATACAGTAACTGATTGCTATAACTCTTAAGTGCTCAGGCATTTCACTATTAGATTCTAATTTGTTGCACTATAAATCACATTGAGGTAGACATATTTAATAGGAAAAACAAATAATTCTGCCAAATATCTGTCAGTACTCTACTACCTGATACCTACAGCCTCCAGCTTGTTGAGCATCACTACATTATCAAGGACAGCATCATTAAATAAAGGGGGAGATGAGGTACCTAGGGAAAAAGTGCTGATCTGATAAAAGCTCCTGAGTTTGATGCCCTTAATAGTATGCATCAAGGGAAACTTGTAAACCTAATAAATTGTACTACATTAAACAAATCAGGAGGCTTTTATCAATCTTGAAAAACAACTTTACATGATTTACCAGTAATGAAAGCAAAACTGTACCCCCAAAAATTGTGCTGCTGGCGAACTGTCAAAACAATAGATTTTGATCAAATTAGAAGTTTTTTTAGTCTACCTCTTTGGCGAAACTTGATTTATTTAAGGTGAAAAAGTGCAAACCATCTTAACACTTTTGTCAATGAGAAAAAAAAATTCCTCTATTAGACAAACCTATAATTTCAGGGTGCAGATGCTTCTTTCAGAAACCTTTTCTGAAACAATATTGCAAAGCATGTCTCCTAAGAGAGTGTAAAAAAAATCGTTCCATGTCTTTATAGACTTTAGGGTGTCAGAAGCCTGAAATACCATAGGGATCCATGTCATCACAACATGTTTAAGGTTGGAAAAAATCATATAAACTTTAAATTGTCTGATCAATGTCATAATTAGGTGGCAAAGTCAGGACCAACAACTGAGAACAGCAAGCATTCACTGAGCACTTACTTTGTGCTGGATACGGTCCTATGTACTTTGCATAGTTAAATGACAGTAACCCTATGAGGCAGATTTCAAAGGGTATATAACCTCTCCAAGGTCACACAAATAGTTACTGGGAAACCCAGGATGGAAACCCAGAGAGTTTGGCTCCAAACCTTTTTTACTTAAAATCTTATTTTCGGAGGGCAAGATATGATTTCTTTAAATCAGCCTAATCATCACAATTTACATACAATTTCACCAAATTTAAATGCACAAATAAGTGTGTTTTGACAAATGTAATACAGTTATGTAACCACCAGCACAATGAAGATATAGAACATTTCCATCATCCTAAAAAGGTCCTTTGTACTCCTTCATAGTCAGTCTCCTTACCTGACATTTTGGTCCTTGGCAACTGCTTATTTGATTTCTTTCACTATAGTGACACTTGAATTGTTACAAGGTTTTGGCTACTGTGAATAACAGTACTATGAATATTCACGTATAAGTTTTTTTTTTTAAATAGACGTGGCTTTTCAGTTCTCTTGGGTAAATACCTAGAAGTGATTGATAAATAATGGGTGATAGTGGCCTCTCATTATGGTTTTGTGCTTTCAGAATGCTTAATGAATTTGAGTATATTTTCATGGGCTTATTGGAATTTCACATAGCTTCTTTGTTGCAATGTTTGTTCAAATCTTTTGTCCATTTTAATTGGTTTAACTGTCTTCTTATTAATGAGCTATAAAGGTTCTTCTACACATTCTAGATACACAAATTCTTTATGACATATATCTTTTCAGATATTTTCTCACAGGCTATGGAGAAAGTAGACTTTTTCTTTTCTTTCCTTTTTCTTTTCTTACCAATGCTAACGATATTTTTTTGAAAAGCAAAACTTTCCGTTTTTTTCTTTTATGTTTTTTTTTTGTTTCTGTCTTCTTAAGAAATTGCTACCTGACCCAGGTCACAAATGTTTCCTCCTAGGAGTTTCATAGTTTTCACTTTTACATGTAGATGTATGATCCATTTCAAGTTTGTGTATGGGGAGAGGTAAGAGTGGCAGTGCATATTTTTTCCATGCAATATCTAATAATTACAGGACAATTTGTTGAAGAAACTATACTTTTTCCACTGAATTAATGGGCATCTTTGTCAAAAATAAATTCATCATATAAATGAGGTCACTTTCTGGGTCTTGTATTCTGTCCAATTCTTCCAACTGCCAATAACACAGTCTTGATTATTATAGCTTTATAATAAATCTTGAAAGCAGATAGTTCACCAACTTTGTTCTTCTTTTAGAAAGAATTTGAATTGTTCAGTCAGGTCCATTGTATTTCCATATAAATTTTAGAGTTTGCTTGTCAATGTCTACTGAAAGAAATTCTGGTATAATTTTCACTGGGATCACACTGAATATGTAGATTGACATGTGGAGAATTGACATCATAACAATATTAAATATTCTAATACATTAACATGGTATATATCTATTTTTAGGTCTTTTTAAATTTCCTTTTGCCATGTTTTGTAGCTTTCAGTGTACAGTTCTTGCATATGTATTCTTAAATTTATCTATAAATATATCATATTTTGGATGCAGGTATAAATGGCATTTTAAAAAATCTTGCTTCGAGTGGTTGTATTCTAGTACATAGAAATGCTAATTTTTGTTGTATATTGACCTTGACCAGTGATGCTGATAAAATCATTATTAATTCTAGCAGTATTTTCTAGATTCTCTAGAAATGCCTGCGTAGGCCATCATGTTGACTATGATTAAACACAGTTTTACTCCTTCCCTTTCAATCAGTATGCCTTTAATATTTTTCTTCCTGCTTTATTGCATCACTTAGAACTTCCAGAACAATGTTGAACAGAAGTGGTGAGAATGGACATTCTTGCCTTGATCATGATCTTAGGAAGAAAGCACTCAGTTATTTATCATTAAGTATAATGAGCTAAAGCTTTTATAAAGATTTTCTTTATCAGTTTGAGAAAATGTCTCTTCTTTTAGTTTTAGGAGAATTTTTATGATGAATGAGTATTTAATTTTGGCAAACACTTTTTCTGCATCAACTGATAATGTTTCTTTTAATAATATTAATTACTTTAATTTTGAGTGTCAAACCAACCTTTCATTCTTATTACAAACCTCATTTAGTCATAAAATATTATCACGTGTATACCTTGCTATATTCTCTTTCTAATACTTGGTTTAGTATTTCTCCGTTTATATTCTTGAGGAAAATCTGTTTACATTTTTTTTTTTTTTTTACTGTTTTTGTCCAGTTTTGGTATCAGGGTAATGACATCTTCATATGTTGAGTTGAAAGTATTTGATCCACCTCTATTTTCTGAAAGAATATGTACAGAATAAATATTAATTTTTATTAAATATCTGGTAGCATTCACCAGTGAAGCCATTTGGGTCCTGTGGTAGCTAGTGACCCCCAAAGATATCCAGATTCAAATCTCAGGAACCTGTGAATGTTATCTTATATGATAAAAGGTACTTAGCAGAAGTGAGTAAGGATCTTGAGATGCAGAAGTCATTCAGAATTACACAAGTGGATAGTAAATGTTATCACAAGTGTCCTTATAAGAGGGAGGCAGAAGTTAGATTAGAATACACACATGATGGCAGAGCAGAGGCAAGGAGGGAGAGAGAGATTTAAAGATGGTACCCTGATAGCTTTGAAGATGGAGGAAGGGGCCATGAACAAAGGAATGCAGCTCTAAAAGCTGAAAATGACAAGGAAACAGATTCTCCCCTAGAACCTCTGAAGGGAACACAGCCCTGCCAACACCTTGGTTTCAGACCAATGAAACCCATTCCAGATTTCTCACCTCCAGAACTATAAGATAATAAATGTGTGTTGTTTTGGGCACATATCCAGACAAAACTATAATTCAAAAAGATACATGCACTCCTATATTCACAGCAGCACAATTCACAATAGCCAAAACATGGAAACAACCTAAATGTCCATCAACAGATGAATGGATAAAGAAGATGTGGTACCTATATACAATGGAATAGTACTCAGCCATAAAAAAGAACAAAATAATGCCATTTGCAGCAACATGGATGGAACCAGAGATTATCATACTTAGTGAAGTACATCAGAAAGAGAAAGACAAATACCATATGATATCACTTATATATGGAATCTAAAATATGATGCAAATGAACTCATGGACAAAACAGAAACAGACTCACAGACATAGGGAACAGACTTGTGGTTGCCAAAGGGGAGGGGGCATGGGGGAGGGATGGAGTGGGAGTTTGGGGTTAGCAGATGCAAACTATTATGTACAGAATGGATAAACAGCAAGGTCCTACTGTATAGCACGGGGAACTATACTCAATATCCTGTGATAAACCATAATGGAAAAGAATATATATAAAAAGAATGTTTCTATGTGTATA
Organism: Lipotes vexillifer; assembly: GCF_000442215.2. Classification (NCBI taxonomy): domain Eukaryota; kingdom Metazoa; phylum Chordata; class Mammalia; order Artiodactyla; family Lipotidae; genus Lipotes; species Lipotes vexillifer. The sequence continues at coordinate 649,848 of NW_006778055.1, read as the reverse complement.
ACGGAATCACTTTGCTGTATGGCAGAAATTAATACAATATTGTAAATCAACTATACTTCAATAAAAAATAAATAAATAAAGGTGTGTTGTAGTAATCTTTTTCAGCAGTAATAGGAAACTAATGTAGGCCTGTAGTTTTCTTTGTCTGAAAAGATTTTAGTATCAATACTGTCCTTTAATAGATATAGTGCTATAATGGTTATTTTTTTTCTTGAGAGATGTGGTAAATTGCATCATTTACTATCATCCATTTTATACATTTTTCCATTTAAATTGTCAAATTTATTGGACTAAATTGTTTATAATATTTATTATAATCTTTTCTAATATCTGTAGGATCTGTAGTGATATAAGCTCTTTCATTCTTGATATTAGTAATTTTCACTTTCCAGCATTTTCTTACTCTACTTACGGTATGTCAATTTTATTAATCTTTTCAGTGAACCAACTATTGGTCTCACTAATTTTCTTCTATTTCTGTCAATTTTCTATTTTATTGATTTTTTTTCTTAACTTTACTATTTCCTTCATTCTGCTTCCTTTGAGATTAAATTGCTCTTCTTTTCCTGAGTTCCTAAGGTGGAAACTTAGATCATTAGTATTAGACTTTTCTTCTTTTATAACAATCATTTATAGCTATACATTTCTCTCTAGGACTACTTTAGCTGAATCTTACAAATTTTGACATATTGTGCTTTCATTTTCATTTACAAAATATTTTCTCATTGAACTTTATTTGTCATCCATGTACAACTTAAAGTTTGTTATTTAATTTCTAAATAGTTGGAAATCATCCAGATATCTTCCCGTCAATGATTTCTAATTTAATTTCATTGTGGTTAGAATACTGTTGGGCCACACCCCACAGGCCTATAAGCCCTGTACTTGCCCAGCCTCAAGACAGAAGAAAGAGCCTGGAGTCATCAACAAAGACATCGATGGTTTAACGGATAGGGGGCTCTTAAATGTCTGAAGCAAGGTCCTGGAGTGACACAGCGACACCCCACTGTGTGCGGCAGGCAGGCATGACAATGGTGGAGGGTGGGAGGTTACCAGTTATGGGGGAATTGACACTGACGTCAGGTTGTCTCATGGGTTACCAGGGACAGGGAAACGAGTAGAGGAGCACTGCCCTCACTGCCCCTTTGATAAACTATCATGGTGGAGATGTTCTAAGCTAGAGATTAGAACAAACACTAGCTGGGGCTGGGGCCAGTATGTCTCTGTGATTAAGAGGGAAGGTCAGTCATGTGAGTAGGTTGTAGGTGAAGCAGGCACTGGTCGGGCAGGGCATGTTACATACTTTGTACAATCTTTTAAAGTCTGTTAAGAGATATTTCATAGCCCAGCATATGTTCTATTTTGGTAAATGTTCCAAGTGCATTTGAAAATAATGTGTATTCTGCTGTATTTGAGTGGACTGCTCTATAAACTTCAGTTAGATCAAAACTGGTATATAGTATTGTTCAAATCTTACTGATTTTCTGTCCATATGTTCTATCAATTATTCATCTCAAGATGAATATTGATGTCTCCAATTGTAACTGTAGAATTACCTATTTCTTTTTTTAATATTTTTTTACATCTTTAATATAATTGCTTTACAATGTTGTGTTAGTTTCTGCTGTACAACAAAGTGAATCAGCTATATGTGCACATATATCCCCCATCCCTTTTTTAATTTTAATCTTATTTTGCTTCATATTTTTTAAACTCTAGTTGTGTGCAACCACATTTAAAATTATATCTTCTTGATAATTTGAACTTTTTTCACTATGAAATATTTCTTTTTATCTATTATAGTTTTCCTTGTTCTGAAGAATAATTTGTATAATAATAACATAGCCACTCCTCCTTTCTTGTGATTAGCATTTGTATAGTATTTCCATCTCTTATAACTTACCTGTGTCTTCATATCTAATGTTGGTTTTCATAGATAGACTAAGTAGTCTTTTTTTTAAAAGGGGATTCTATTTTATCTCTTTGATATACATCCACATATTTAGATATTAATTTTAGTCTGTATAAGTTCCATTTTTGTATTTTTTATATCATCTCACTAAAATCTGTGCTCATCTTTTGATTAATGGGTCATATTTATTTCCTGCTTTACATGCCAGGCAATTTTTGATTGGATGCCTGAAATTGTGAATTTTATTTTGTTGCATAATAGATTCTGTTATATTTCTTTTGAGAGTATTTGACTTTCTTCTGGCATAGTGTTAAATTACTTGTAATGAGTATAATCCTTTCAGAAATTAATTTTAAACTTTGGTAAGGAAGGTCCTGAATAGTCATTATTCTGAGGTTAATTAAATCTCACTAAAATAGTGACATCCTTCTGAGGTCTCTCCCCTTTGGCTGATGAAAACACAAACTATTCTCACCCCTGTATGAGCTCTAGAACTTTTAGATAACTGTTTATGGTAGTTCTTTCCCCAGACCTTTGTAGCCCTGTCTCTATATAGTTCCCTCCTTTTCCATATACTGCTCTTCAAATTCTAGCTACCTCAATCTTTACGTACATTGCTATCTGTCTTATCAACTCAGTGAGATCACTGGGCTCTATTTGGTTTCACTCTCCCCACACTGTTAATCCTTTTACCATGCCTTTTTAGTTATAATATTCCACATATTATGTCAAAATCTAAGTTGACTTCTGACACTACTAGCTGAGTGATTTGAGCACATTGCTGAAGTTTATTAAAATTTATCTGGGATATCTACGTGAATACTATGGAAGTGTGTCCTAAATCAGTTTAGAATTTTAATTAAGAAGTGAAAGTCCTGATGAGTGGCTGAGTATAAATCTTAGTTCCTCAGGAAATTAATGAATATCTTTTACCCTCAGTTCTATATTTTTTTCACTTGTTATAAAAACAGTGCCTATTTTAAAGAATTCTTGTGAACAGTAAAAAGGGTAATGTATATTGAAAACTTAGTCCAATAAATACCTGGCACAGTTTCGTGCTCATTTTATGGAGGCTATTATCATTTTGAAATTAACTGTCTATTAATATGTTTTATGGAAAATATGCTATAGAATGGCTTAATATGCTTTCAGATTGCTACAAAAGGAACAATAGAGATTAATGTACTGACTCACATTTTGTAGTCTAAGTTATTTCTTGTAGGATTTGAGTATAAATTATTGTAAGGCTGAGCAAGTTTACTGTTTAATTTCCATATGGATGGCATTTCAATAAAAACTTATTGAACACATTATATATGACACTGTGCTGGGCACATATGATAAGTAAATACTGATGAGTCACTGGCTAGGCCATCAAATACCTTACACTTAAGAGTCAGTTATTTGAAAGAGCTCCTCTATTCATACAAGCACATAACCATCTTAAACTATCCCGGAATAAGACCTCTATTTTTTTAATATTTCAAGTTATTATGCTGTTTTGATTTTCACCTGAAGTACCCCTGCCCATCTTCTGTTATCTGTGGATTCACTTTTTTCATGACTATTGTAGCTTCCAGGAGGATCTCTCCTTCCTGCCCTATGTATCTTTGTGCTGACCCAAGCTGCTGCTGGCCTTAGAGCACTGCATTTTGTCCCTCATCAGCACATAGTCAATATATTTTATTATTATTTTAAACTATTTTCGTTCTTTTCATTCTAAGTCCTAACCCAAATTTATCATCAATTTTTCCTTAATTTCATTCAAGAAAGATATTTAAGGAACTCTGCAATAGTCCAAGTAACATATAGGTAGAGTGACCAAGCTTTTGTTAATAGTCCATCCTTCTATGTCGGTACCTGAAGCTCATGACGGAGGGAGAAATGCTAAACAGACATCATGTGTCTGTAGAGTGGAAGGAAGAGTCACTCAACTCAAAAATAAAACAAAAAAATTTGGAAAATAAAACAAACTAATTTGGAAACAAACATGATGAGTACATTGTGCTTCTAGCTAACCCAAAACCCAAACAACAATTTTCCAGAGGAACTTCTTACAAATGACTGAGCATACTTTTGCCTACGTGCTGATTTCCTCTGTCGTGCTTTCAAGTCTCATCCATACCCACTCCCAATTCCCTGATCTTCAAGTTATTACAGACAATTTCCTACAACTCTAGTGCCAAGGGAGAACCTAACACATAACAGCATGAATGCTTTTGTATGAAATGTTCTATATGTTTCTTGTATATATGTGGAAGAATGGGTTAACCTCAACATAACACATTTTGTGAAATAATGTGGTCCTTTAAATGTTTAACTGCACTTTGCATGCAATCACATATTTGCTGCTATCGTTTTACTGAACTTGGTCTCATCTTTTATTTGTCATGCTCTCTTGTACATGGAGTTTGCTCACGAGTCATGCTTTGCTTTTTTCCCTCCTTATGACATAATATTATTCACATGATACCGAAAACTCCACCCCCTGAAATTCCTCACACCATACTCTGCCTTCTACACAGACTCCTTAGATTCTGATGCTGCCTTGCATTTATCTATGCCTTTTGCTTTCATGAGTTTGAAACTGCACTGATGCTGTCCTGATAGGGGTATCTCTCAATATCCATACACATACAGAATGATTTCTTTCTAGCATTAGGTTCTTGTCTCCAACTATCACTATAGTGATATCACTATACCACTTATACCACCATGTGCTTCAAACTGGATGATTATATCAATATCAACTTCATTTAGTTTCTGCAGTCTCCATATTCTGATCCAGAGCACAATATGATTTTTAAAATCATAAAGATATATATTTTTCAGGAAAATAAGGGACAAAGACTGAAAAAAGGATTTATCAGTGTCCTTTACTCCCTTCTTAGTTTCAATGCCTAAAAACACCTAGGTATTTCCCACATGAGGTGCTAACTTTTATCTCCAGGAGGAGATATTTTATTATTCAGATCATTCCTGGGTCCTTGACCTGTCATGGTACAGTCAGATATCAATGACAAGGCATAGGCCTACCCTTTTTTACAGCAGGTACTGTTTCTACAAAGACATGGTGGGAGAGAGGGGTACGCACTTTATTACTTTGTGTGGGGCAGAAATGATGGACTAATGGTGACTTCAAATTGTCTTACAATTTGACAGGAAAGTGCTCTATGATTTTTCTACTTTTCTAAGGATAAAGAACATGTTCCCAAGAGAAGGAAAAGGGACATTGGTTAGTCTAACCATGCCAACAGGACTCTGAGCCACAATCTTTGCAGCAACCTGAGTGGGAAGCCAAACCTTAACATCTATGACAATTAGTCCAGACTGGTCATAACTTGGTCAATCACTGGAAGCTTCCCTATATTTTTCACCTGCTTCCATCTCAGGAACAACCAGAGAAAGCTAAACATGTTCCCCAAAACACACAAGATACCGTGCTTCTAGTTAGCCTGCCTTTGGCTTCTCCATGCCAACAACTTCAGATCAGAACATACTTGAAGCCTTTCTTTTTGTAAACCACAAAGCTTTTCAACTCCCCCCCTTGCCTTTGAGGCTCTGCCAAATCCAAGTGATGCTGGCTGACTCCCTAGCTATAGCAAGCTCTGAATAAATAGCCTCTGCTTATTCTCAACGGGGTTGTCTTCACTTGTTTCCACACACAGTATTGCCGACAGGTTTTAGGATTTATTTGAAATTTGGGGAAGGATTCCTTATTACACCATTCATTCAGATCAGGGATACCATGTCCTTTCTGAAGTAGTTCCTGTTATTTTACAGGGAAGTGACTACATCCTTATTTCAACTTGTATTAAGTGGGATCTTGTAGCACTTGCCATTTCATAATGTAAGCTCCTTGATAGCAGGACGTGTTACTTATGTCTTTGAAGCTCCAATGTCATTACCAACAGTGCTTTTAACATATTAAGTGCTCAAATTTAGGACTGGACCTGGGGAGCCTAAGATTCAGATTATGAAACTGGACTGTATCACTAGGCTACCTAATGTTCCTAAACCCCACAAATCTGGTGCTGACGCATAATGCAATGCCGCAGGGGAGTAAGGTAACCAACTGTCTCGGGTTTGTCTAGGACTTTCCTGCCTTTAGCACTGAGAGCCTCATGTCCTGGGAAAGCCTCAGTCCTGAGCAAATGGGGGCAGTCAGTCATTTGTAGGAGTTAACAAAATAATGTGAGTAGCACACTGTCTGGCATATTATACGTGTCAAAGAAAGGTTATTTCCTTCTGCTTCTCTTCAGTAAATACTTAGCTGACAATTTTAGAATTAAGCTAGCATCACCATTATTATGTCGCACTGAAGCCAAAATTGCACCAAAGTTCAACAGGCAAGGAAGACTTTACACCAGCTATTGCAGTAAGAGAGAGCGACTGAACTCAAACCTGCTGAAACAAAAGGTGGGAGAGTAAGCACTGGAGTGAGCTAATAGAAAAGTATTGGAGGATGTTAGGGAGGAAGTAAGTCAATGGGATGTGTGGAACACACTGAGTTATTCCTGACCTTGCAAACAATCTTCACTATGTTTAGGGCACCTGTGTTTGCTAACTGACACCCATCAAAGTTAGGCTCCTACCTTCCCACAGAGACTGGAAGATAGGGGCGCAATCATCCTATCATCTTTGATGCTTACATTTTAAAGAGATGCTTCCCAGGTCCTGTGAGCAAGATATTTCCTGGGTTGTAAAACTGGGCATGAGGCTGGGAGAAGATTTACATGCAGTTCAAAGGAGTAGAGAAGGAATTTACAATTGCTAGTTCTCTAAAGTAAATACTCTAAGAAAGGGAGGTCAGAGTCCCAACGTTAGCAAGAAAAATATCTAAAGTTTAGTCAAGCTGAAGGGAATGATAAGACAGTCTTGGTCAGTAGACAGTATCACTTCTTTCCTTCAGAATCATTGGCACTATTTTTTTCTTGAAAAGAGCCTAAATACCATTCCCTTCTCTTTTGTCCTGCTAAAAGTAGAACATGATTTTAAGCTGCAGTCAACATTTACATAAGGGCACTGTGATATTTTATACTTAAAAAAAGAGTCTCCCAAGAGTTTCATAAATACCACATAATGAAGACAGAATATTTAAGAACTTTTATTCATGTACATTACACACTTAAGATTTAACAGCATTTGTAATGGTTGACAGGCTTAGGAAACACTCCAAAATTTCTAGCTTAAATCTCTTGTCTTCTCGGCTTTATCCTTAGAGGAACTGTTAAAGCACTCCGATAAAAACACTGAGCACTTGGGCCTTCCATCAGTCCCACGGTAAGGGATGTTTAGATAGCGCAGGTGCCCATGTCACAAAGGGAAGACAGATCATAAAGAAGATGGCAAAAATAAGGCTGAATTCCAATGTGACCAACCAGATGTTTAGCATCTTGAAACAGGGTTATTGGACTTCACCCAGAAGGGCTCTTCTTTGCCCTGGTGTCAAGTAAGTTCATGTTTTGGATTATTAACAGTGGCTAAATGTTACATTTCTGAAACTGCTTATATTTAACAAGTCTATTCACAGATTTTAGAGCTTGATTGCTTTGGCTCCATTTAGATCTTGTCCTTTGCAGGATTATCTTCTTGGTTCAAGAACAGACTGACAGGCTCATGGAAGAATGGATGAAATGTTAGTCTAAAAAAAGAACAGATTTGCTTAACTGGAATCAACCAAACAGAAGCTGATACGCAAGAAGAATTTCCACACTACAAGCCTGTGTCCTGAAAGCAACTGGTAGAGGCTGAAGATGGCACTGGAGGCACAAAAGCCCATATGCAAACCTGCCCTTTGGCAGATGCATGTGCTTGGGCTGCCTTTGAATAGCCAGATGGTTCCAGCCTGACTTCAGAGCATTGAGATTGGCTCAAATTACAGATAATGACATTTGCATTTAAATAGACCCAAGGAGGAAAAATTCAAAGTAATGTACCTATTAGAACCTGATTATGAGTGTGCATATTTGAGAAGTTTGACAAGAAAACTCGGAGCAGCACAGAAATTAGTAACTCTAGTTCTGTGATGGGTTATTTTTCTATTTATAATAAGGCATAGTACCTTGATATTTGCAATACAATGAGATCTCTTTCAAAATGTGCCTTTAAAATGCTTCTGACGGTAATAATAAATGTTTTAGAGCTATAAATATATGATAAGCACCTTAATAGATATTAATATGCATTACCTTCTTTAATTCTATAAACAACAATATAATGACTAAAATTTGAAAAGAAAGAACAATACCAAGCATTGGTAAGGATACAGAAGAGCCAGGATTTGATTTGACTGTGGATATGAGTGCAAATTTGTACAACCTCTTGGGACAATTTCTTGGCAGTATCTACTAAAATGGCACATAAGCATACTTATGACCCAGCTGTTCCACTTCTAGGTATACACTCAGCAGAAACACATACATGTGTTTACCAAAAGACATGTACAAGAATATTCACAATAGTTTTATTGTTAAAAGTACAACACTAGAAGCAACTCAAATGCTCACCAGTAGATAGAAGCATGTCACAGGGAGTCTGACATAACTTTTTGGTGTTTGACTACCAACAGCTTTTATGACTCACCTCTTCTTCCCCCAGTGCCCCACATCTGGGAAAGCTAATAAAACCTGGATGCTCCCTTCTCTGGAACAGGCAGAAGATCCAAACCATGCAAACCCCTCCTCCATGGAAATTCTCATTCCCGCCCCACCCCCTAGACATAATAAAAATCCAGGTCACTCTTCTTTCCTTGCTCTCAAGTCATTTCAGAACAGCTTGAAAGGTTCGCCCTGCTCTCCCTGGAAGCCTCAGCTAAGTAATAACGCTTTCTATACCCTCTTGGTGTGTGTATGTGGTACCCACATTCTCAGAATCTGAACCAAATTTTCTGTGAGGGTCCACCTGCTCCTGCAGATTACCGTAACAATGGGCACACTAACATATCAGCTTCTTCCTGATTCTAAAGGTGCCTGTCTTGAATTATAAATGTTTGGTACTAGAACAAAGCTTCATAAGAAATTATGAACTTCTTGAATTCGAGGTTTATGTTTAATTCATTTATGAAAGCCTATATATGACACAAATTTTTTCACTGAATATTTAACTTAAAATTCTGTTAAGAAAACAAGTCTTCTGAGAGAATAAGAGTGAGTTTAGTGACTGTTATTAATTAGATGAAAAAATAATTAAAGGCCAGAGCAATAAGGCAAGAAAAAAAAGAGAAGTCTTCCAAATTGGAAGGAAAGAATTAAAATTATCTGTTTGCAGGCAACATGATCTCATATGTAGAAAACCCTAAATATTCCACAGAAACATTGTTAGAACTAATAAATGAGTTCAACTAAATCAAAACATAAAATCAGTCACATGTCCATAGACTAACAGTGAGCAATCCCAAAAGAAACAATTCAATTTCTAAGAGCATCTAACAAATATAATATTTACAAATAAACTTAACCAAAGAGGTGAAAGACCTGTACACTGAAAACTAAAACATTTTGCTGAAAGAAATGCAAACAAATGGGGAAGACATCCTATGTTCATGATTAGAAGATTTAATATTGTTAAGATATCAATTGTACCCAAAGTGATCTATGAATTCACTGAAATCTCTATCAAAATCCCAGCAGCAATTTTTCCAGAAATAGAAAAATCCAACCTAAAATTCAAATGAGATTTCAAGGCACCCTGAAAAACGAAAAGAAAAAAAGAACAAAACTGGAGGTCTCAAACTCCCTGATTTTAAAACTTATGACATGTACACTGCTAATTTTAAAACGGAGAGTCAACAAGAACCTACTGTATAGCACAGGGAACTCCGCTCAATATTAGGTAACAACTTAAATGGGAAAATGTGTGACAGAATCACTTTGCTGTACACCTGAAACTATCACAACACTGTTAATCAACTAAACTCCAGTATAAAATAAAAAGTTAAAAATAAATAAATAAAACTATAAAGCTGCAGTAATTAAAACACTGTGTAAACAAAACTGTATAAAGACAGATCAATGGAATATAATAAAGAGCCCAGAAATAAATCCTCACATATATGGTCAAATATTTTTGACAAAGGTACCAAGACCATTTAGTGGGAAAAGAGCATTCTTTTTGACAAATGATGTTGGGAAACAGGATACTCACAGGCAAAAGAATGAAGTTGGACCCCTACTGTTACCTCATGCACAAAAATTAACTAAAACTGGATCAAAGAACTAACTTGTAAAAGCTAAAAAATATAAAACTCTTAAAAGAAAACATAAGGACTCCCATTTACCATTGCAACAAAAAGAATAAAATATCTAGGAATAAACCTACCTAAGGAGACAAAAGGCCTGTAGGCAGAAAATTATAAGACACTGATGAAAGAAATTAAAGATGATACAAATAGATGGAGAGATATACCATGTTCTTGGATTGGAAGAATCAACATTGTGAAAATGACGCTACTACCCAAAGCAATCTACAGATTCAATGCAATCCCTATCAAACTACCACTGGCATTTTTCACAGAACTAGAACAAAAAATTTCACAATTTGTATGGAAACACAAAAGACCCCGAATAGCCAAAGCAATCTTGAGAACGAAAAATGGAGCTGGAGGAATCAGGCTCCCTGACTTCAGACTATACTACAAAGCTACAGTAATCAAGACAGTATGGTACTGGCACAAAAACAGAAAGATAGATCAATGGAACAGGATAGAAAGCCCAGAGATAAACCCATGCACATATGGTCACCTTATCTTTGATAAAGGTGGCAGGAATATACAGTGGAGAAAGGACAGCCTCTTCAATAAGTGGTGCTGGGAAAACTGGACAGGTACATGTAAAAGTATGAGATTAGATCTCTCCCTAACACCATACCCAAAAATAAGCTCAAAATGGATTAAAGACCAAAATGTAAGGCCAGAAACTATCAAACTCTTAGAGGAAAACATAGGCAGAACACTCTATGACATAAACCACAGCAAGATCCTTTTTGACCTTCCTCCTACAGTAATGGAGATAAAAACAAAAATAAACAAATGGGACCTAATGAAACTTCAAAGCTTTTGCACAGCAAAGGAAACCATAAACAAGACCAAAAGACAGCCCTCAGAATGGGAGAAAATATTTGCAAATGAATCAACTGACAAAGGATTAATCTCTAAAATTTACAGGCAGCTCATGCAGCTCAATAACAAAAAAATAAACAACCCAATCCAAAAATGGGCAGAAGACCTAAATAGACATTTCTCCAAAGAAGATATACAGACTGCCAACAAACACATGAAAGAATGCTCAACATCATTAATCATTAGAGAAATGCAAATCAAAACTACAATGAGATATCATCTCACACCAGTCAGAATGGCCATCATCAAAAAATCTAGAAACAATAAATGCTGGAGAGGGTGTGGAGAAAAGGGAACACTCTTGCACTGCTGGTGGGAATGTGAATTGGTTCAGCCACTATGGAGAACAGTATGGAGGTTCCTTAAAAAACTACAAATAGAACTACCATATGACCCAGCAATCCCACTACTAGGTATATACCCTGAGGAAACCAGAATTCAGAAAGAGTCATGTACCAAAATGTTCATTGCAGCTCTATTTACAATAGCCCGGAGATGGAAACAACCTAAGTGCCCGCCGTCGGATGAATGGATAAAGAAGATGTGGCACATATATACAATGGAATATTACTCAGCCATAAAAAGAAACGAAATTGAGCTATTTGTAATGAGGTGGATGGACCTAGAGTCTGTCATACAGAGTGAAGTAAGTCAGAAAGAGAAAGACAAATACCGTATGCTAACACATATATATGGAATTTAAGAAAAAAAAATGTCATGAATAACCTAGGGGTAAGACAGGAACGAAGACACAGACCTACTAGAGAATGGACTTGAGAATGTGGGGAGGGGGAAGGGTAAGCTGTGACAAAGCAAGAGAGTGGCATGGACATATATACACTACCAAACGTAAAACAGATAGCTAGTGGGAAGCAGCGGCATAGCACAGGGAGATCAGCTCGGTGGTTTGTGACCACCTGGAGGGGTGGGATAGGGAGGGTGGGAGGGAGGGAGATGCAAGAGGGAAGAGATATGGGAACATATGTATACGTATAACTGATTCACTTTATTATAAAGCAGAAACTAACACACCATTGTAAAGCAATTATACTCCAATAAAGATGTAAAAATAAAAAAGAAAACATAAGGAAAAATTTTTATAGCACTGGATTTAGTAATAATTTCTTGGATGTGATGCCAAAAGCAGAGACGGAAAAAAAAAATTATAACTTCAACTTCATCAAATTAAAACCTTTTCTATGTCAAAGGGAACTACGAACAGAGTGAAAAGGTAACCCTGTGGAGTGGGAGAAAATATTTGCAAATCATACGTCTGGTAAGGGATTAATATCCAGTATAAAGAATTTCTAAAACTCAAGAATAAAAAAAAACAAACAACCTAATTCAAAAATGAATAAACATTTCTCAAAAGAAAAAATACAAATGACCAGAGGGCAGACAGCAGAAGCAAGAAGAACTACAATCCTGCAGCCTGTGGAACAAAAACACACATTCACAGAAAGAAAGACAATATGAAAAGGCAGAGGGCTATATACCAGATGAAGGAACAAGATAAAACCCCAGAAAAACAACTAAATGAAGTGGAGATAAGCAACCTTCCAGGAAAAGAATTCAGAATAATGATAGTGAAGATGATCCAGGACCTCAGAAAAAGAATGGAGGCAAAGATCGAGAAGATGCAAGAAATGTTTAACAAAGACCTAAAGGAAATAAGGAACAAACAAACAGAGATGAACAATACAATAACTGAAATGAAAACTACACGAGAAGGAATCAATAGCAGAATAACTGAGGCAGAAGAAGAGATAAGTGACCTGGAAGACAGAATGGTGGAATTCACTGCTGCGGAACAGATTAAAGAAAAAAGAATGAAAAGAAATGAAGACAGCCTAAGAGACCTCTGGGACAACATTAAAGGCAAGAACATTCGCATTATAGGGGTCCCAGAAGGAGGAGAGAGAGAGAAAGGACAGAGAAAATATTTGAAGAGATTATAGTCGAAAACTTCCCTAACACGGGAAAGGAAATAGCCACCCAAGTCCACGAAGCACAGTGAGTCCCATACAGGATAAACACAAGGAGAAACACGCCGAGACACACAGTAATCAAATTGGGAAAAATTAAAGACAAAGAAAAATTATTGAAAGCAGCAAGGGAAAAACGACAAATAACATACAAGGGAACTCCCATAAGGTTGACAGCTGATTTCTCAGCAGAAACTCTGCAAGCCAGAAGAGAGTGGCATGATATACTTAATGTGAGGGAAGGGAAGAACCTACAACCAAGATTACTCTACTCAGCAAGGATCTCATTCAGATTCGATGCAGAAATCAAAAGCTTTACAGACAAGCAAAAGCTAAGAGAATTCAGCACCATCAAACCAGCTCTACAACAAATGCTAAAGGAACTTCTCTAAGTGGGAAACACAAGAGAAGAAAAGGACCTACAAAAACAAACCCAAAACAATCAAGAAAATGGTCATAGGAACATACATATCGATAATTACCTTAAACGTGAATGCATTAAATGTTCCAACGAAAAGACACAGGCTTGCTGAATGGATACAAAAACAAGACCCATATATATACTGTCTATAAGAGACCCACTTCAGACCTAGGGACACATACAGACTGAAATTGAAGGGATGGAAAAAGATATTCCATGCAAATGGAAATGAAAACAAAGCTGGAGTAGCTATACTCATATCAGATAAAATAGACTTTAAAATAAAGAATGTTACAAGAGACAAGGAGGGACACTACATAATGATCAAGGGATCAATCCAAGAAGAAGATATAACAAATATAAATATATATGCACCCAACATAAGAGCACCTCAATGCTATAAGGCAACTGCTAACAGCTATAAAAGAGGAAATCGACAGTAACACAATAATAGTGGGGGACTTTAACACCTCAATTACACCAATGGACAGATCATCCAAAATGAAAATAAATAAGGAAACAGAAGCTTTAAATGACACAATAGACCAGATAGATTTATTTGTTATTTATAGGACATTCCATCCCAAAACAGCAGATTACACTGTCTTCTCCAGTGCACACAGAACATTCTCCAGGACAGATAACATCTTGGGTCACAAATCAAGCCTCAGTAAAGTTAAGAAAACTGAAATCATATCAAGCATATTTTCTCACCACAACGCTATGAGATTAGAAATGAATTACAGGGGAAAAAAAGTAAAAAACACAAACACATGGAGGCTAAACAATACGTTACTAAATAACCAAGAGATCACTGAAGAAATCAAAGAGGAAATCAGAAAATACCTAGAGACAAATGTAAATGAAAACACGATGATGCAAAACCTATGGGATGCAGCAAAAGCAGTTCTAAGAGGGAAGTTTATAGCTATAAAAGCTACCTCAAGAAACAAGAAAAATCTCAAGTAAACAATGTAACCTTATACCTAAAGGAACTAGAGAAAGAAGAACAAACAAATCCCAAAGTTAGCAGAAGGAAAGAAATCATAAAGATCAGAGCAGAAATAAATGAAATACAAACAAAGAAAACAATAGCAAAGATCAATGAAACTAAAAGCTACTTTTTTAAGATAAACAAAATTGATAAACCATTAGCCAGACTCATCAAGAGGGAGAGGACTCAAATCAATAAAATTAGAAATGAAAAAGGAGAAGTTACAACGGACACCGCAGAAATACAAAGCATCCTAAGAGACTACTACAAGCAACTCTATGCCAATAAAATGGACAACCTGGAAGAAACGGACAAATTCTTAGAAAGGTATAACCTTCCAAGACTGAACCAGGAAGAAATAGAAAATATGAGCAGACCAATCACAAGTAATGAAATTGAAACTGTGATTAAAAATCTTCCAACAAACAAAAGTGTAGGACCAGATGTCTTCACAGGTGAATTCTATCAAACATTTAGAGAAGAGCTAAGTCCCATCCTTCTCAAACTCTTCCAAAAACTTGCACAGGAAGGAACACTCCCAAACTCATTCTATGAGGCCACCATCACCCTGATACCAAAACCAGACAAAGATACTACAAAAAGAGAAAATTACAGACCAATATCACTGACGAATATAAATGCAAAAATCCTCAACAAAATACTAGCAAACAGAATCCAACAACACATTAAAAGGATCATACCCCATGACCAAGTGGGATTTATCCCAGGGATGCAAGGATTCTTCAATATATGCAAATCAATCAATGTGATACACCATATTTACAAATTGAAGAATAAAAACCATATGATCATCTCAATAGAGGCAGAAAAAGCTTTTGACAAAATTCAACACCGATTTATGATAAAAACTCTCCAGAAAGCAGGCATAGAGGGAAACTACCTAAACATAATAAAGGCCGTATATGACAAACCCACAGCAAACATTCTCAGTGGTGAAAAACTGAAAGCCTTTCTTCTAAGATCAGGACCGAGACAAGGATGTCCACTCTCAACACTATTATTCAACATAGTTTTGGAAGTGCTAGCCACACCAACCAGAGAAGAAAAAGAAATAAAAGGAATACAAATTGGAAAAGAAAAAGTAAAACTGTCACTGTTTGGGCTTCCCTGGTGGCAGTGGTTGCCGATGCAGGGGACGCGGGTTCGTGCCCCGGTCCGGAAGGATCCCACATGCCGCGGAGCGGCTGGGCCCGTGAGCCGTAGCTGCTGAGCCTGCGTGTCCGGAGCCTGTGCTCCGCAACGGGAGAGGCCACAACGGTGAGAGGCCCGCGTACCGCAAAAAACAAAACAAAACAAAACAAAAACAAACAAAAAAAAACTGTCACTGTTTGCAGATGGCATGATGTTATACATAGAGAATCCTAAAAATGCCACCAGAAAACTACTAGAGCTAATCAATGAATTTGGTAAAGTTGCAGGATACAAATTTATGCACAGAAAACTCTAGCGTTCCTATACACTAATGATGAAAAATCTGAAAGAGAAATTATGGAAACACTCCCATTTACCACTGCAACAAAAAGAATAAAATACTTAGGAATAAACCTACCTAGGGAGACAAAAGACCTGTACAGAGAAAACTATAAGACACTGATGAAAGAAATTAAAGATGATACCAACAGATGGAGAGGTATACCATGTTCTTGGATTGGAAGAATCAATATTGTGAAAATGACTATACTACTCAAAGCAATCTACACATTCAAAGCAATCCCTATCAAATTACCAATGGCATTTTTTTTACAGAACTAGAACAAAAAATCTTAAAATTTGTATGGAGACACAAAAGACCCCAAATAGCCAAAGCAGTCTTGAGGGAAGAAAACGGAGCTGGAAGAATCAGACTCCCTGACTTCAGCCTATACTACAAAGCTACAGTAATCAAGACAATATGGTACTGGCACAAAAACAGAAACACAGATCAATGGAACAAGATAGAAAGCCCAGAGATAAACCCACGCACCTATGGTCAACTAATCTAGTGACAAAGGAGGCAAAGATATACAATGGAGAAAAGACAGTCTCTTCAGTAAGTGGTGCTGGGAAAACTGGACAGCTACGTGTAAAAGAATGAAATTAGAACACTCCCTAACACCAAACACAAAAGTAAACTCAAAATGGATTCGAGACCTAAATGTAAGATCGGACACTATAAAACTCTTAGAGGAAAACATAGGAAGAACACTCTTTGACATAAATCACAGCAAGATCTTTTTTAATCCACCTCCTAGAGTAATGGAAATAAAAACAAAAATAAACAAATGGGACCTAATGAAACTTCAAACTTTTGCACTGCAAAGGAAACCATAAACAACACGAAAAGACAACCCTCAGAATGGGAGAAAATATTTGCAAACGAATCCATGGATAAAGGATTAATCTCCAAAACATATAAACAGCTCATGCAGCTCAATATTAAGGAAACAAAGAAACCAATCCAAAAATGGGCAGAAGACTTAAATAGACATTTCTCCAAAGAAGACATAGCCAAGAAGCACATGAAAAGCTGCTCAACATCACTAATTATTAGAGAAATGCAAATCAAGACTACAATGAGTTATCACCTCACACCAGTTAGAATGGGCATCATCAGAAAATCTACAAACAGCAAATGCTGGAGAGGGTATGGAGAAAAGGGAACCCTCTTGCACTGTTGGTGGGAATGTAAATTGATACAGCCACTATGGAGAATGGTATGGAGGTTCCTTAAAAAACTAAAAATAGAATTAACAAATGATCCAGCAATCCCACTACTGGGCATATACCCAGAGAAAACCATAATTCAAAAAGACACATGAACCCCAATATTCATTGCAGCAGTATTTACAATGGCCAGCTCATGGAAGCAACCTAAATGCCCACTGACAGACGAATGGATAAAGAAGATATGGGACATATATACAATGGAATATTACTCAGCCACAAAAAGGAACGAATTTGAGTCATTTTTTGAGATGTGGATGGATCTAGAGACTGTCATACAGAGTGAAGTAAGTCAGAAAGAGAAAAACAAATATCGTTTATTAATGCATGTATGTGGAACCTAGAAAAATGGTACAGATGGACCAGTTTGCAGGGCAGAAGTTGAGACACGGATGTAGAGAACAAATGTATGGACACCAAGGGGGGGTAACTGCGGTGGGGTGGGGATGGTGGTGTGCTGAATTGGATGACTGGGATTGACATGTATACACTGACGTGTATAAAACTGATGACTAATAAGAACCTGCAGTATAAAAAAACAAACAAACAAAAAAACAACTAACACTAAACTTTCTTTGGGTTATTTGTATGGAAATATGTTAATATAAATGTTTCAGACATGACATGAAATTTCTAAAAATCTTATATGTTCTGGTATAATGTTATAAGCCATAATTCTAGTTATTACTTTAAAATGTATATCTCACAAATAACTAAATGTCCTTGTCAATTGTAAAAAAAAAAAAAAAAAGAAAATATACAAATGGTCAATAAGTACCTGAAAAGATGTTCAATATCAGTAATCATTAGGGAAATGCAAATCAATACCACAATGAGATATGACCTCATACCCATTAAGATAGTTATTATAAAAATTTAAAAAATAGAAAGCACTGGCACAGACATGAAGAAATTAGAACTCTTGTATATTGCTGGTGGGAATGTAATAATGGTGCAGCCACTGTGGAAAACAGTATGACATTCCTTATTAAATACAGAATCACCATATGATCCAGCAATTCCAATTCTGGATATATACCCAAAAGAATTTAAAACAGAGCCTCAAACAGATATTTGCACACCTATGTTTATAGCAGCATTATTCCTTGAAGGACATTTGGTCCTACCCCAAAACATCCATAAGACATTTGGTCCACTCCAACAGGTCCTTTTTATTTGGTCCTGACCAAAACGTCCATAAGACATTTGGTCCATACCAAAAGGTCTCAGATATTTGGTCCTGTCTGAAACCATTCGGCATGGACCAAATATGTTCATGGGTGTTTTGGATAGGACCAAATTTCAAGGACCTATTGGCATGGACCACATGTCTCACAGACATTTTGGACAGGACCAAATGTCGCTAACTGCATTATTCACAATAGTCAAAAGGTGGAAGCAACCCAAGTGTCTAATAATGGATAAATGAATAAACAAAATGTGGTATACTTATACAGTAGATTATTATTCAGTCTTAAAAAAGAAAGAAATTCTGGCCCATCCTACAACATGGATAAACGTTCAAGACATTATGCTAAGTTAAATAAGCCAGTCAAAAAAGGGACAAATACTTTATGATTCCACCTATATGAGGTATCTACAGTAGTTGAATTCATAGAGACAGGAAGTAGAATGGTGGTTGCCAGGGTCTGGGGGAAACGGATAACTGGGAGTTATTACTTAATGGGTTCAGAGTTTCAGTTCAAGAAGATGATGAAATTCTGGAGATGGATGGTGGGGAAGATTGTACAACAACATGAATGTACTTAGTGCTACTGATCTGTACACTTAAAATGATTAGACTGGTAAATTTTATGTTATGTGTATTTTATCACAATAATAAAAAAGTAAATGTAATCTTCTTATTTGGAAGATAAAAGAACCAGAACAGCGAATTGGTCTCATTATTTATACGGTGGACTGCAATCACTCATTTGGCACTATGTCAATTCCATTAATAAATGTGTACTAATAGGCTAAAACATCTGAAATAAAATTAACACAAAGGAATGTACTTCTGCTTTGCTATGTTGGTGTTTTTAGATTTATTTTCTGAAAGAATATCACTGGTCATCCAAAGCAAAAGAAAATGCAGAAGGACATCAATTATTAAAATCTATTTTAAGCCTTGAATTATCTACTCTGTTCCCCTTCCGTCAACAAAGTGATGTGACAACTGCCAGTTATAAGTTTCCTTTGGTGCTCAATAAACCAAGAACAATCCTGATAATATGATTGATTAATGAAGGACTGCTTTGTCTTTGCATATACTTCAAGGGATTTTTCTTTTTATGTGGTTGATTATTACATTACTGAGGAAAAACTAGGATTTGTACAACCATGGCTTAATATTTTACAGTTGGTACCTTGAAGCACAGATATGTTATTTCACAAAATTTCCTTTGGAACTGCTGTTAGAATTCTTTGTTGGGTGGATTTTGGTCCAAGTAAGTCTATATTTGTATATTTATATTCATGAGCTCAAATAGTGGGCAAAGAGTTTCTAGAGATCCGAAGCAAACCCATGCAGGACTAGCCATGAAGAGTTGCATGAATGCTGTATACTTGAGCCAATAATGTAACTCTAGAGTTACTTATTCACTGCCTATTTTATATGTTTAAAAATAGAAAATAGGGCTTCCCTGGTGGCGCAGTGGTTGAGAGTCCGCCTGCCGATGCAGGGGACACGGCTTCGTGCCCCGGTCCGGGAGGATCCCACATGCCGCGGAGCAGCTAGGCCCGTGAGCCATGGCCGCTGAGCCTGCACGTCCGGAGCCTGTGCTCCGCAACGGGAGAGGCCACAACAGTGAGAGGCCCGCGTACCGCAAAAAAAAAAAAAGAAAAAAAAAAGAAAATATATGAATGGTTAAATAAACTGTGGTGCATCCAAACAATGGAATATTATTCAGTGCTAAAAAGAAATAAGCTATGAGGCCATGAAAAGACATGGAAGAACCTTAAATACATGTTACTAAATGAAAGAAGCCAATACAAAAAGGCTATATAGTATATGAGTCCAATTATATAATATTCTGGAAAAGGCAAAACTATGGAGGCAATAAAAAGATCAGTGGTTAAGAGGGGTTAGGGAGGAGGGATAAATGGAGCACAGGGGATTTTTAGGACAGTAAAATTATTCTGTATGATACTACAATGGTGTATAACCTGTCATTATACATCTACCCAAACCCATGGGATGTATAAAGCCAAGAGTGAACCCTAATGTATAGTATAGACTTTGGATGATAATAATGCATCAATGCAAATTCATGGACTGTAATAAATGTACCACTGTGGTGCAGGTATTGATAGCTGGGAAGGTTGTGCAAGTGTGGAGACAGGAGATATATGGGAACTCTCTCTACTTTCCTCACAATTTTGCTTTGAACTAAAAACTATTCTAAAAATAAAGTATTTTATTTATTTCTAAAACAATTTTTTATTGAAGTATAGTTGATTTACAATGCTGTGTTAATTTCTGCTGTACAGCAAAGTGACTCTCATATATATATATATATATATATATATATATGTATATATATATTCTCTTTTATATTCTTTTCCATTATGATTTATCCCAGGATATTGAATATAGTTCCCTGTGCTATACAGTAAGACTTTGTTGTTTATCTATTCTATATGTAACAGTTTGCATCTACTAACCCCAAACTCCCAGTCCATCCCTAATAAAGCCTATTTTAAAAATTAGAAACTACTTAATGACAAGCAGAAAGTTAAATGCTTCACTGATTTGACTGACTCATTCATTTGTTTTAGAATTACTTAGCACCAGTCTTGGCATTTTAAGACACTGAGGATCTTCATCTAGACAGTTAATATGCTACTTGCTACTGTGTAATTTTGGGCAAGTCACTTAACCTAGCTGAAAAGAGAGAGAAAAATTTTACACTCACTTTAATGGTGTAATTAAATACAATGGCTAAAATATACATAACATATGGAGCATTTAATAAATATTAGCTTTTATTTTGTTGTATTAAGGTCTCAAAGGGAGTCTATATGCACTTCAGATCTTTAAAACACTTCCCATAATGGTCTTTCATGAAAATACCTTTCATTATATGAAACAAAGAACTGATGAAGATAATTTCATGAAAATAAAGGTCAAAAAAGCTGCTTTCCTTGACAAATTAATTCTGTTTAAATAGCTGATTTGGGCTCTGCCCACCTCTGTGTCCACAGACCAGATCAAGATTAGATCACCCCAAGTAGGTAGCTGTCTACATTCTAATTCTCAGAATGCTGGACTGGAGGAGATTTCACACTGATTTACACTAACACATTCAAACCAGAAGTTTTAAGCTTTTAAATAAGAACTTGACATTCAAATATTCTACTGGCAATAATCACTATAACATAATAAACCATCTGAACCTAACTGACCACACTGAAAATGCATCCCATAGTTACTGGCAACAGAATAATAGCATGTGATTATAGAACAACAGCAGCTGCTCTGTCTGCTTTCCTATTCTCTGAGAATTTAATAAAATACTTAGGATAGTTATACTACAAAAAACCCCAAAGTTAATTGTTAAGCTATTATCACAAAATAATCTAGTTAGTAGTTTCATGATGAATACTATGGTTACACAGTAGTATTTTTGGTCTCAACGTATAGTGATGGTGTGTATTTCTTACAAGCTCTTGTAAATTGAAGTGGAGGAAAGGAGAACTTTAGGTTTTATAAGAAACCTGGGCAAAATAATACATAACTGAGGTCTTAGGTTGTATAAGTTAGAGCCTGAGATGACTATATTAGTTCTAATATATTGAATGATATATTTACTTTTCAGAAAAAAATTGCAGAGCCAAGGTTTTTAATCTATTTCACTCATGGTCTGACTGATCTCTCATGTCAAATAAAGAAAATAGAAATAAAACCATATACAACACTTCAATCTGTTCTTCTACTGACTGAAGTTTCTTTAGTAATTCCCTTTGCGTGCAAAGGGAATCATTTTATTTATTTCAAGAGTAGGCACTGCATTCTCTACTATCTTGATTTTTATAACAATGCCAAGGTTGGTGGACCCTGGGAGTTCTTGGTTCTTGTGTGTGTTTGTGTTTGGGGTGAGGGAACTGGGTAATCAGGAGAGCCTCTCTGGGCACACAACAAAGAGAGATTTTGCTGTTTGTTGATGCGCTTAGAATCTCCAATGGTCAGGTGGTAATTTCACTCTGTGAATCACAGCCTTGGACTGCCGCTGCATGTGGTAAAGGCAGCCTTGATTTCATTTACAGAAAAATAAACAATGTTCCTCTTCTCTCCAAAGAAGCTCCAAAATTTTCCATTCTTTATATTCTGGAAGCCATAAAACTTGTGTCAGCAAATTTAATATCACACACTTTCTGAGGAAACACACACACACACACACACACACACACACACGTACATATACATAAAATAAAATTCCAGTGTTAAGTAGTCTTAAGAGGAAGCTCTCATAAGTTAATGACTATGTATATGGATAAACTTTCCATCTCCTCTCACCCAATCCAATTAGATTTATCTCTCTAAGAAAAAGGCACCACTGGGCTCCCTGGCTGCCCACTTCAGCTCCTGGAATGCTCATCTTGTAGCGATAGGTTCACAGAAGGATGCTAATAATGATCATAGGAAAAGTAAAATACTGTTTAAAATAATGTGAAAAGTTGCAGGACTAAATTCAAAGAACAGTGAAGATCACAGGATCACATTTATAGAATTATGCGAGTATTACTAGTATGACTAGGAACTCATGTCTTCAATTATGATATGTTAGATCCGGATATCACCTTTGAAACCTGAAGAGAGTTCACTGAACCTTGGAACTCTCTTCTTTTCCCTTGTTTCCGGCTCTTACTTCATTTCCTTTATATAGAAAAAATGTACATTGCTACAAATGAAAGGGCAACTGAATGATAGAGCTTATCACAAGAGATGATACTTTTCTTTCTGAAACTATAAAAGTATGTGCAAACTGTAGAAGTATGTGCGAGCAAGATGCACAGAGAAGCCATTTCTTGGAATTTGGGGGCATGATGTTACTTAGTGGAATTATGCATGGCACAGGTTTGAACAACAGCAATTCAAATTGATGTCGAAAAAGAGAAGTGAAATACAGTAGCTGAATTTTGTAGGATGGAGACAGAATACATGGATTCTATGGATTTAGAATTCTATAATCAGCATGTTGCTTCTGATAGCTGTAAGAGAACAACCTTGCATGGAGCTGGATTGGATGAAGAATTTGATACCTCCTGTCAGACAAGGCAATCCAGTATCAGGGCAATGCAAGAAGAAAATCCTGAAGACAATACCTTAGTCCTCTCCACATCCCAGAAAGAAGTGGTGGTTAGTTGCCACTCCAGCCACAACCGAGTTAGACTTGCATTAACTTGCAATTTGTCGCATATATATAAATGCCTGCATTAAGTATGTGTCAACAATATATAGATTCTTCCTTGGCTTGTTTGTTGTGGTGATCGCTCAATAAACATTTGTTAACTGTCACATTTTTTCTTGTTGCTTAACCAACAGTAGTATGCAGAGGACACAAGAAACTTCTGATCATAATATTCAGTATTTACAATAAAAATAGAAACATTTTAAAATACTGAAAAGCAGAAACACAGCTATTTAAAAAAATAAAAATATAAAAGGATTCAACTCTCCATCTTTGCAAATTTTAAACAGAGTAATTCAGTGCAGTATACGGGCATTGTTAGAATCTAAGTGAGCCAATTAATCTTCTAATGAATTTGAAACTTAATTGTTGTTAGAAAGTGATGTACTACTTTTGGGGTGTTTTAAAACTGTGGCTCATAAACCTTTTTATGTAAAAACATTAAAGAGTATTTTAGGCACTTACCCGAAAGGAAAGAGATTTTGTTATTAGGGTATGGGAAGGCTGTTTCTCTCACTTTTGAAAATTAAACTTAGGTAATCATATTGAAGTTTAATTTCTATTTTATTATAAAAATATGGCAGTTCATTAGAGCTGCCATAACGAAGTGCCATAGACTGGGTGGCTTAAACAACAAAAATTTCATTTCTTACAGTTCTGGAAGCTAAAAGTCCAAAACCAAGGAGTGAGTTGGCAGATTTGGTTTCTTCTAAGGCCTCTCTCCTTGATTTATAGATGGCTGCCTTCTCTTTGTGTCCTTACATGGTCTTTCCTCTGTGTGTGTGCACAGGTGGTGTTTCCCTGTGTGCGCAAATTTCCTCTTCTTTTAAGGCCACCAATCAGATTGGATTAGGACCCACCCTAATGGCCTCATTTTACCTTAAGGGCCTAGCTCAAAATATAATCACATCCTGAGGTATTGAGTGTTAAGGCCTCAACATATGAATTTTGAAAGAGGGAGGCACAATTCGGCCCATAAGAGTAGTCATGCTCACTGAAAATAATTCAAAATATACAGAAAGTTATATCCTTCCCTGACCCACTTACCAGAGGTAAGGTGGTTAATATATTCCTAAATATTTGTGTAAGAGATTAACAAGCTGTTCACTAAGCCTATTCTTTCTTCTTCTGGGGCAAAAAGCTAGACTATATTTCCCAGTCTTCCTTACAGTTAGATGTGGCCATATAACTACATTTTGGAAATGTGATCCTAAGTGCTGTGCTACATGTTTAGGCCAGACCCATAAAAATTCCCATGTGTGTACTTTCATGTCATTCCCTTTGCATTTGATAAAAAATCACAATGTTGAAGATGGCAGAGGCGTACTTTAAAGGACCCGGAATCACTGCTTAGAAGACCGACGCTCACTCAGAATAGAAAAAACATTTTGAATTCCACATGAGCAACAAATTAACCTCAGTTGCCTTAAGGCACTGAGATTTGGGGACTTATCTGTTATGACAGCTAGCATTATCTTAACTAAAACTATAGATACATTCTAATTTACACACATGTATGCATCTGTACCCCATCATGCTACACACTCGTTTCTAAAACTTGCTTTTTAAAGAAAATATAACATAAGTAACTTTCTATATAGTTACATTAGAATGTCTCTTTTTTTAAAATGTAGTAAAATGCATAAAATAAGATTTATTATTTTTAACCATTTGAAAGTGTACAATTCAGTAACATTTAGTATGTTCACAATGTGTTTAACCATCACCACTATCTTGTTCCAGAAAATATTTATCACTCCAAAAGGAAATACTGTCCCTGCTAAGCAGTCACTCCCCATCATCCCTTCCCCTGCAGCCCCTGACAACCACCAACATGCTTTCTGTCTCTATTGGTTTTCTTAAAATTTATTGATGAATTTAATCACAAAATACATGGTCTTTTGTGTCTGGATTCTTTCACTTAACAAAATGTTTTCAAGGTCCATTAATGTTATATCATCTATTGGTATTTCATTCCTTTTTTATAGCTGACTAATATTCTATTGTATGAATATATCATAATTTGTTTATCCATTCATCTATTGATGGTCATTTGGGCTGTTTCTATCTTTTGGCTATTGCAAAAAAATGCTGCTATGAACATTCATGTACAAGTTTTTGTTTGAACATCTGTAACATCTGTTTTTAATTTTGGAAGTATATACCTATGAATGTTAAATCATACAATAATTCTATGTTAAACTTATTGAACAATGACCAAACTGCTTTATTTTATTTTTTTAATTCTTTTTTTTTTTTTGGTCATGCTAGACGGCATGCAGGATCTTAGTTCCCAGATCAGGGATTGAACCCGTTCCCCCTGCAGTGGAAGCACAGAGTCTTAATCACTGGACTGCCAGGGAACGGCGGTTTTGTTTTGTTTTGTTTTGTTTTTGGCCACGTGGCTTGCGGGATCTCAGTTCCCCAAACCTGGGCCTCAGCAGTGAAAGTCTGGAATCCTAACCACTAGGCCACCAGGAAACTCCCTACAACCAAACTGTTTTATATAGAAGCTGAACCATTTTATACAGAAGCTGAACCATTTTATATCCTTATATTCAGTGTATGAGGGTTAAAATTTCTCCACATACTCACCAACACTTGTTATTATCCTTTTTAAAAAGTGATAGCCATCTTAGTGGGTATGAAATAGTATCTCATTGTGATTTTGATTTGTAGTTCCTTAATGACTAATGATGTTGAGCATCTTTTAGTGTGCTTGTTGGTCATTTTCATATCTTCTTTGGAGAAATATTTTCAATCTTTGCCTATTTTATAATTGCATTAGTTGTCTTTTTGTTGTTGAGTTGTAGAAGTTCTTTCTATGTTCTCTGCCAGATTCCTATCAAGTATATGATTTGCAAACATTTTTGTTTTCTGGGTTATCTTTTCACTTTCTTAATAGTGTTCTGTGATACACAATTTTTAAAAAAAATTTGATGAACTTAAATTTATTTTTTTCTTCTGTTGCTTGTTTTTATTTTTGTTTGTTTGTTTGTTTGGTGTTATATGTAAGAAATCATTGCCAGATCAAAGGTCATGAAGATTTACCCTTATGTTTTCTTCTAGGAACTTTATGGTTAGCTCTTATATTTAAGTATTTGATCTATTTTGATTTAATTTTTACATATGATATGAGGTAGTGGTCCAACTTCATTCTTCCACATGTGGATATCCACCTGCCCCACCACTATTCACTGAAGAGACTGTTCTTTCTGCATTGAATGGTCTTGCTAAAAATCAATTTATCATAGATATATGGGTTTATTTCTGAACTCTCAGTTCTATTCCACTGATCTGTATGTGTATCCTTAAGTCAGTACTATACTTCTTTGATTATTGTAGCTTTGTAGTAAGTTTGAAGACAGGAAGTGGGGAAGTGTGAGTCTTTCTGTGTTCTTTGTTCTTTGTTTTTTTTTGTTTTTTTTCTGTTTGTAGTCTCTAAAATTTCATTTGAATTTTAGGATCAGCTTTTCTATTTTAAAAAAAGGCAGTTGGGATTTTGACAGAGATTACATTGAATCTGTTGAATTTTGAACAGATTACATTGAATTTGTTGTCATTTTGGTAACCAACAATGGATAAGGAGGACCTGTTTGGGGAGAGAAGAGCATAAGAAAAGACACACAAGAAAGACTTACAGTCAATTTGGTTCTGGCATTGGGCAAATACATGATAACATGGAAGCTAAGCTGCAAAAAAGACTGTGTACCATATAAGGCCTTTATGTACAGAAATAAAGAACTGGGACTCAATTTTGGAAGTAAGTAGGCAACTATTCATAGCTTTTGATCAGAGGAATGAAACAATCAGAGCTATAATTTCAGCATGTTAACTCAACAGTATTGTAAAGAAATGAAAGGCTAGGCTCATCATTAACACTTGGAGAGCACAAGAGTGATAGAATAAGGGAGAAATTATAAAGTTCTGAACCAAGGTTCTAATGAAGGGAATGGCAAAGAAGGGATCATGTGAGACACGGAGGTTGAATTTCTAATATTTGGCAGCTGATTAGATGGTGGTAAGGGTTGTGTGTAAGAAATTACTCCAAAAACTTAGTGGCATAAAACAAAAATATATATTATCTCTTACAATTCCTGTGGATCAGGAATTTGAGAGTGATTTAGCTGGGGGGAAGGGTTCTGGCTTGGGGTATCTCAGAGGTTATGGGCAGATGTTGGCAAAGGCTGCAGTTATCTGAAGGCTCGACCAGGGCTGGACCATCCGCTCCCAAGGTGACTCATTCATATGGGTAACAAGGTAGTGCTGGCTGTTTGCAGGAGGATTCAGTTGCTCCCCACAAAGGCTTCTGCATAAGCCAGCTTGTATGTCTTCACATTGTGGTGACTGGCGTTCCCCAGAGTGAGTAACTGAAGAGTGTAAGGCAGAAGCTGTAACATCTTTTATAATCTAGCTTCAGAAGTCTCACACTGCCACTTTTACAACATCCTATCAGTCACATAGCCATAAATCAAAATGAGAGGGGAGTATATACGGGTACAGATACCAGGAGGAGAGAATTATTGGGGGACATCTTGGTGACTGGCTACCAAAGTGTGGTTTTGTTTGATACTTTATATCCCCAGATCCTAGTGCGTGACCAATGTGAAAAATGAAAGATGGCTTTGAGCTTTTGAGCTTGTAAAATTGAGAGAATTATAGCTCCATGCTTTATAGAAATAGAGATGAAGAACCTTGTTTGAAAGGGAAGATTATAAGTTTGATTTCTTTTTATATATTTTCCTTGAGGAGAGAGATACATAAAAGAATGTATTTATTTTTTTAATCCCTCAAATCTCAAATGCTAATTGAAAGAGACAAAGTTCAACACATACTCTTCTATATTCAGTTCCTTCCAAGTGCATGAATTCTGTTGTGAATAAGAAGTGGCATGAACCATGGATTCATTTTAGATGGAACTTTTTGCTTTTTGGCAGATGCTATAATATTGAAGTAACTTGAAAATTTTTTTTAGGAGAGCTTCTTAAGAAGTGCAGTGCTCATGGAGATGTGATGAGGGATTTTCAAAGGGGCAAAATAGAGATGATTTTGCTTTCTGTGCTATATGAAAGTTAACAAATTCGAAGAAAAATCATAATAGACTTTTACTTTTTAGAGATGCATTTTTCTTTGTCATAAACCCAAATCCCTAATCTCTGCTGTCATTTTATGATGATAACAGGTAATATGACTGCATGTATCTACTCTAGTCACACAGAACCAGACATTTAATAATACACAGCCTCAGGGCTGTCTCCTGGCTTGCTTAACCTTGATGGGTACTATTCTTCATTAATGTAAGGCTTCATTATTCCTCTAATTACTTATTAGAATTGCAAATACTACCCAGAGACTTTAAAATGTAAATATGAGTGTTTATATGAGTGAGAATCTAATAGTTTGCTTGCATGTATGTATATCTCATTCCATCGAAAAGCATCATGGCTTTGTGTTGTTACAGCAGGTATATAATCTGTTCATTGATATATAATTTTTGAGAACTGCAAGATAATTTGCTCTAAACATCCCACCATCAACAGTAAAAGAAAACTGCCTTAGAGGCTAACTTGCTACCACTCTCTGTCCTGGACTAAGTGACATAAATGATTTATTATACTGTAATGCCTATTTGTCTGTGAGGGGTGTTCCTTTAAGGCATACTAAAACTAACTGCAGCTTTTATAACCTAACCAAAGAATTGTCTAGTTTCCTCTTATTGCTGTAATTTGAATAGAAAAATATCTCTTGGAACATCCATTTTAGCACAGGACTGATTTCATGTATTCCTTCCGAAGATTATAGCATCAATGTACACTACCTGCCCAATCTGTCACTGGCTACTACGGGGGAAATTTTAGGTGACACTAATGAATCTTGCAAGTGCAGGGGAGCTGAACAGGCATACAGCCAAGTGGCAAAGCATCTTGGAAATGGTTAATGCAGGAGCTATTCTGTCTGAGAGGAAAAGACATAAAAGCTGCTACTAACATTAAACATAGGGCTTTTGTTTTTCTTTTCTGTTGTTTTCTATTTTCCTT
Organism: Lipotes vexillifer; assembly: GCF_000442215.2. Taxonomy (NCBI): domain Eukaryota; kingdom Metazoa; phylum Chordata; class Mammalia; order Artiodactyla; family Lipotidae; genus Lipotes; species Lipotes vexillifer. The sequence goes on along the minus strand of NW_006778055.1, from coordinate 620,246 downwards.
TGTTTGCAGTGCTTCCATTCCACTGCATTTAACTAATTTAACAAGTATTATATAATTTTAAGGAGAATAAGGCACACATTTAACAGTACTAATTTGGGGACCATAAATTGAGAAAAAATGACTGCTATAAGCCTACAGTGTTATTAATGATAAGAAGCAGCCCAAGGTATGTATTTCCCAGGAGAAACTTGAAGATCTTCCAAGAGTAACTGGAAGACTGAGAATGAAGTGGTTTGGATAATATTCAATTCTGATGTACTTCTCAAATACAAGTCAAGTTACTCTGAGGGTTCATCTGAGGCTCTTGTCCACTTTAAAATCTCCCTAAAAGTGACAACCAGGTGGATTTGGTCACTGGATTTATTAATAAAATCTGTGTGTGAAAGCTTTTAAGTTTAATTAGGTCCCACTTGTTTATTTTTGCTTTTATTTCCTTTGCTTTAGGAGACAGATCCAAAACTATTGCTGTGATTTATGTCAAAGAGTGTTCTGCCTTTGTTTTCCTCTAGGAGTTTTATAGTATCCGGTCTTACATTTAGATCTTTAATCCATTTAGAGTTTATTTTTTTATATTGTACTAGAGAATGTTCTAATTCCATTTTTTTACATGTAACTATCCAGTTTTTCCATCACCATTTATTGAAGACACTGTTTTTTCTTCATTGTATATTCTTGCCTCCTTTGTCATAGATTAATTGACCATGAGTATATGCATTTATTTCTGGGCTCTCTATCCTGTTCCACTGATCTAGGTATCTGTTTTTGTGCAAGTACCATACTGTTTTGATTACTGTAGCTTTCTAGTATAGTCTGAAGTCAGGGAGCATGATCCCTCCAGCTCCATTCTTCTTTCTCAATATTGTTTTGGCTATTCGGAGTCTTCTGTGTTTCCATACAAATTTTAAAATTATTTGTTCTAGTTCTATGAAAAATGCCATGGATATTTTGATAGGGATTGCACTGAATCTGTAGATTGCCTTGGGTAGTATGGTCATCTTAACCCTATTAATTCTTCCAATCCAAGAACATGGTATATCTTTCCATCTGTTTGTGTCACCTTCAGTTTCTTTCATCAGCTCATAATTTTTCAAATACAGGTCTTTTGCCTACTTTGGTAGGTTTATTCCTACATTTTGTTTTTGTTTTTGTTTTTGATATGATATTTAATGGGATTGTTTCCTTAATTTCTCTTTCTGATAGCTTGTTGCTAGTGTACAGAAATGCAACAGATCTTTGTACATTAATTTTGTATCCTGCAACTTTACCAAATCCATTGATGAGCTCTAGTTTTCTAGTGGCATCTTTAGGATTTTGTATGTATAGTATGACGTCACCTGCAAATAGTGACAGTATTACTTCTTCTTTTCCAATCTGGATTCCTTTTATTTCTTTTTATTCTCTGATTGCTGTGGCTAGGACTTCCAAAACTATGTTGAATAAATGTGGCAAGATTGGACATCCTTGTCATGTTCCTGATCTTAGAGGAAATGCTTTCAGCATTCCAGTATGATGTGAGCTGTGGGTTTGTCATATATGCCTTAAAAGCTTTTGCACAGGGGACTTCCCTGGTGGCCAGTGGATAAGACTCCATGCTCCCAATCCAGGGGGTCTGGGTTCAATCCCTGGTCAGGGAACTAGATCCCACATACATGCTGCAACTAAGAGTTTCACAAGCCACAACTAAGGAGCCTGCATGCTGCAACTAAGGAGCTGGCGAGCCACAACTAAGGAGCCCGCCTGCTGCAACTAAGACCCAGAGCAACCAAATAAATAAATAAATATTTTTTTTAAAAAAAGCTTCTGCACAGCAAAGGAAACCATTGACAAAAATGAACACAACATACTGAATGGGAAAAGATATTTGCAAATGATATGACTGATAAGGGGTTAATATCCAACATACATAAACAGCTTATACAACTCAACTTCAAAAAACAAACAACCCAATTAAAGAATGGGCAGAAGAACTGAATAGAAATTTTTCCAGAGAGGACACGCAGATGGCCAACAGGCACAAGATGCTCAACATTACTAATCGTCAAGGAAATGCAAATCAAAACCACAATGAGGTATCACCTCACACCTCTCAGAATGGCTATCAACACAAAGAACACAAACAAGGAATGTTGGCGAGGATATGGAGAAAAGGGAACACTAGTACACTGTTGGTGAGAATGTAAACTGGTGCAGCCACTGTGGAAAAGTGTGGAGGTTTCTCAAAAAACTAAAAATAGAACTACCATATGACCCAGCAATTCCACTCCTGGGTATATATCCAAACAAAAACACTAATTCGAAAAGATACATGCACCCCAATATTCATAGATAGCATCACTATTTACAATAGCTAAGATATGGAAGCAACCCAAGTGCCCATCAAAAGATGAATAAAGAAAAAGTGGTGTGTATATATATATATATATATATATATATATATATATACATATACATACAATGGAATACTATTCAGCCATAAAAAAGAATGAAATTTTACCATTTGCAGCAACATGAATGGACTTGGAGGGTGTTATGCTAAGTGAAATAAGTTAGAGTGATAAAGACAAATACTGTGTGATATCACTTATATGTGAAATCTAGAAAACACAACAAACTAGTGAATAAAACAAAAAAAGAAGCAGACTTATAGAGAACAAACTAGTAGTTACCAGTGGGGAGAGGGAAGGGGGGGAGGGACAATATAGGGGTAGGAGGGAAGAAAGGGTTATTATGGGATTATATGAAATCATGTATGTGAAACTTTTGAAAATTGTAAAGCACTATAAGATTTAAAGAATCTTTCATTCAATTAAAATTTTTTTTTAAACCTGTAGGTGGTTCAGAGAGGGAAAATGACCCAGCAGGTACTTTCTCTGGACACTTCAGATGATGTTTTGCATGACTCGCTCTGTGGGACTGGAGACGACCTGGAATCCTATCTGCCCTCTTTGTGGGGAGATGGGAAAGGAATTCCAACATTGCTACTGTCGAACCAGAAACTTCACAGAATGATTCTTGGTTTTCCTACTGTGTAAATTACTGTAACCTCAACTTCCAAGTCTGAATCATTTCTGTCAATTTAGTGTCCGAGTTTTGATATAAATATGAAAGAAACTTCAAAACAGAATTGTAAATTTTTACCTCTAGAAGCATTCTTCTGGAATACTATTGAGATACTTTGGACTGACTGACTGACACAATTTACACTGGGAGTTGATGAAAGGGAGCTCTGTCCTGTGAATGAAAATACCAACTCTTCACTGATGAGAAATGCATGATGCTTTGAGAGATTTTTTCCTCTCCTGTTCTGTTTCACCTTCTTTGGTCCAGTCCTCCTGTGATCAGTGATGCTGACTGTAGAATGGCTGATTCTGAATGCCACAGTCTGTGCCAGTGGAGATGAAACAAATTAACTGATTCTTTTGGGGATGGAATGGGTGGCATTTTACTTATTAGTGGACAGAGCAAGCCAATCACAGAGAGTGCCACAGAAATAAGTGTGTAAAGTCCACTTTATTAATGTCCTAACATGGGAGCAAATCAGATGAAATGGAGGGGGAGAGAATTTCAGAAATAAAGCATTAACATCACCACCATCCATCTCCAAAAGTCTTGTAATCTTGCAAAACTGAAACCCTGTACCCATTAAACAGTAACTTCCCATAACCCCTCCTCCCAGTCCCTGGCAACCACCATTGTACTTTCTATTTTTCTTTTCATCTCCCCTTTTCCCCTCAAGCCCCAGCCTCAGCCTCTGGTAATCACCACTCTACTCCCTGTTGTTATGAGTTCAGCTTTTTTAAAAAAAAAGATTCCACATATAAGTGATATCATACAGTATTTGCCATCTTTCTCTGTCTGGCTTATTTCACTTTGCATAATGTCCCCCATGTTTATCCATGTTGTCACAAATGGCAGGATTTCCTTCTTTTTTATGGCTGAATAATATTCTGTTGTATACATACAATACATTTTCTTTATCCATTCATCTGTTGATGGACATTTAAGCTGTTCCCATATCTTGGCTATTGTGAATAATGTCACAAGGACCATGGGAATGTAGATATCTCTTCAAGATAGTGATTTTATTTCCTTTGGATATATACTCAGAAGTGGGATTGCTGTATCATATAGTAGTTCTATTTTAGTTTTTTGAGGAACCACCATACTGTTCTCCATAGTGACTGCACCAATTTATATTCCCACCACCAGTGCACAAGGGTTCCCTTTTCTCCATATCCTCACTAACACTTGTTATCTCTTATCCTTTTTAGTGATAATTATCCTAAAGATATAAGTTGATATCTCACTGTGGTTTTGATTTGCATTTCCCTTTTCATTAATGAAGTTGAGCTCCTTTTAATATACTTGTTGGTCATTTGTATGTTTTTGGAAAAATGTTTATTCAGGTCCTTTGCCCATGTTTTAATTGGGTTATTGGGGGTTTTGTTTTGTTTTGTTTTGTTTTTGCTGTTGAGTTGTAAGTGTTGTTCCTTATACATTTTAGATATCAACCCCTTGTCAGATACATGATTTGCAAATATTATCTCCCAATCTGTAGACTGCCTTTTCATTTTGTTTATTGCATGCTTTACTGAGCAGAAATTTTTTAGTTATGACACAGTCCCACTTGTTTATTGTTGTATTTGTTGCCTGTGCTTTTGGTGTCAGATCCCCAAAACCATTCCATGACCAAGGTCAAGGAGCTTTCCTCCTATATTTTCTTCTAGGAGTTTTACAATTTCAATTCCATCAGGATTGTGCGTATGCTTGGCTTTACCATATCTGAGCTTCTTTATGACCCTTTAAGGTTAAGTTCATCTAAATTAGAAAGAGTTTTAGGAATCCCTCTGTAGATGTCACCAATTCAACCTTATCAGTAATAAAACTATACTTTGATTAATCTCCTTTTGATTTTTTTGCCTGTCTCTTAACTAGTTTCTAATTTGGGTGCAGGGAACAAGAATGCTATTCATCAGCCACCTAGTATCTCAACATCTTGGGTGTTTGACTAGAAATCTTGACCTGATATTTGGGGAAGAAAAAAAATGAGGCTTCTGGTACAGTCTGGGTGAGAGGCATCAGGTTTCAATGCATTTATGTCATGTGAGGCTTTGACCTTAGTGGGTTGCAGCAGTTTATTTTGCAGTAGGTTTTAAACTGGATCAGGCAGGACAGGCCTCAGTAAGCATAAAAAATGGGGAATTCTGGCTGCCCTTTTCCTGACCCACACTGACTTAGCTTTTAACCAAGCAGGGTTTGCTGACACAAGGATTAAATGAACAAAGGAGAAGGACTTTCATTCCTAAAGGCCTATATCAAAACAAACTGAGCTTTCAAGTGTTTGAGCTTTCCAAGTATTTGTGCGTTGGGTAAAATGGGAAAAAAATAAAACTTTTGCTGTTTTCTCAGGCAAATATACATGTTGATTTTTTTGAGATATAATTGACATAACATGGTGTAAATTTCAGGTGCACTATGTGTTAATTAGATACACATACATTGCAATATGATTACCACCATAATGTTAGCTAACACATCCATCCTGTCACATGATTATCCTTTCTTTTTTGTGGTGAGAACATTTAAGATCTAGTCTCTTAGAAAATTTCACATATATAATACCATCTTGTTAAATATAATCACAATGCTGTGCATTAGATCCCAGAACTTATTCATCCTTTAACTGAAAGTGTGTTAGACCAACATCTACCAATTTCTCCCATCCCGCCCCACCCCCCAGCCCCTGGTAACTACCATTCTACTTTCTGTTTCTACAAGTTCAGCTTTTTAAGATTCTACTTATAAGTGATATCATAATCCCACTTCTGGGTATCTATCCAAAGAAAATGAAAACAGGATGTCAAAAAGATATCTATACTCCCATGTTTATTGCAGTATTATTTACAATAGCCAAGATATGGAGATAACCTAAGTGTCTGTCAACTGATGAATGGATAAAGAAGATGTGATACACACACACACACACACACACACACACACACATATATATAAAATACTCAGGCATGAGAAAGAAGGAAATATTGAATTTTTAAACTTGCAATAGCAGAAAGAATCACACTGGAGAGAGGCGAACAGTGTGTATATTTTGTGTCAGGCATAAATAAGTAATGCTAGTTCAGAGGCCTCAAGTTCAGTTCCTCTTAATATTATTTTGAACTATATTGAGGGCTATGGGGAAAAAAAAACTGGATAGTCCAATCTTTTGGAGTTAAGTGGCATTTCCATATGCTCAAGTCTAAGACATTACCACGTCCTCTCAACTGAAACCGTGATTGATTAAAACATTTGGTCCAAGGTTTTAGTGCTCATAGACCCAGACTGTCTTTTCACATAGAAAAGGAGGGCAGATTTTCTTAATGAAAAACTAGAAAGAAATAGACATTTAAAATAAGGACAACATGCTACTTTTTGTTGTTAAGGTAAAGAAACACCTGAATGAAATTGAAGTACCAAAAGTTTAGAGGACAAAAATATCTGTTCCTCCAATACTGTCTTAGAGAATCAAATTTATTCAAGAAATCAAGGAAGATCCAGGATAGTTTGACATCAGACTTACTATCTGCATATGAGCAGTAGAAAAAGAAAAGAAAAATAAAGGAATAAGGACAGATTAAGCTGATAAAGAAAGATTAACTTTAAGAACTTAGAACCAGGTGAGGCAGATATAAAAGATAAAAGAAAATGCTTTCATTTCTAATTGCCCTTTAAGGCAGTGGGCCTTAATGATAAAATAGAAGGCACGAGTACACAGTTTCACTAAATGAGAAAAAATTAAAAACAAGATTTGGCCAACACCGTAAAATGAACCTCTGGGATATAAGAATAAATTGGAAGTGTTGTTTTAAAACTACTACTTATTATAAAATTATAATTAAAATTTGGTAGTCATTTTTAAGCATAGCAAACTTCAGGGCTGCTCCAGTAATCACTCTATTGCTTAATTTGTGATGCTAACATATTCATGTCCAACTAGCATTTCTAGAGGAATACGTCACACTTTCTTCTTTTTAACCCTCTTTTTATTCTTTATTATGTATAGTACATAATTTGGGAGTTTTTCTTAGGAAAAAAATGGGGTGGCAAGTTTAACATTTTGCTTTTTCTTCATCTTCATAAGATACGAAGAATTTTGAAATGGCACTTTTACATGAACGACCCATGGCCTGATTGGAATTAAATAAATAAAACTAAAGATGTTCATATAGCTTATTTCTTTATGAAATCAAGTATGCAAAATAACATAATAGTCTCTACTATTACAACTGGAATTGATATTTAAATTTAAATACAATTTATTGGCTCAAATTGGATGTAGTGTCCTCCATAAAGTTTTCTAGCAAATGTTCATATTGGTAATCTACCTGCTTTTTAACTATTTGAAAATTCTTAACAACTGTTTTTGTGTGTCATTCATATCATTAAATTTACTCTTGCAAAAGTGTATATAAACGTATACATCACTGAATGACAAAATTTCAAAACATAAAACATAAGATTTTTGCTTCAAGTTATACTTATTATGAGAACCTATCATTGGAAGTAATTACTATTTAAATGTTAAAAATAAATCTGTATGATATGTCTCGTGTGTATTACTGATTATTACACTGATGAGAATGAAGTAAGTAGGTAATCATATGATCAAATACAATTCAAGAATGCCAGAGACAACAATGAAGTAGATAGACACGTTTAGCACTTTGGCCTTCCAAATTCCAAGACCAAAGCTGAAACCAAATAGCAGTTTTTAGCCAAATCCTGAGGTCTATGTGAACCCAATTGAGAGGTATCATATTACAACTACAGATACATTGTGCATAGTATAGCAATTGTGGAATAACCACTGGAAGATTGCATTCTTCTATACCATTTATTTTTGCTCAATATTATGCCTCTAAATTTCCTGTGCCCTTTACAGTATTCCACTAAATATGCAACTAGTTATCCATCCTTCAATTAATGAACACTTATGGATATGTTGGCTATTTTTTCTTTTTCTTTTCCTAGAAATGCTGCTTTGAACATCCTTGTCCGTGTCTCTTTGTAAACATGTGTGTCTTTGGAGTATACACTTAGAATTGTAATTTTTGGTTTGTAAGGTTTATGCTTCTTCCATTTGTCAGGTCATATAAAATTGTTCTCTAAAAGGACAATAAAATTTACCTGCCTGTAGGAGAGACTTATAAGCATATCCAGTATCTATTTCCCAGTTTCACTTTCAGCTACTGGCTGAGTTCAGACCAATAAAATAAAATGCAAGCCGAAGTGGTATGCAATTTCAAGAGAGAAAAAAGCAGTCTTCTCCTTCCCATTCTTATTTTCTTCTGGATGTAATGAAGAAAAGATGGCTGGAGGGGGCGGAATCTTAGATCATTAGGAAATAACTATCCCTTGAGGATGATGGGAACAAAATTAAAAACAAAAAATAGAAGTAGCTGGAGTCCCAGATGATAATAGAACTCTATATTAGTGATGGACTTCTAATGTTAATGTGAGAGAGAAATAAACCACTAATTAGGTTAAGTCACTGATAGTTTAGGTTTTCTGACACTCTCAGCAGAACCAAATGGCAACTAACATGCATTCTCAGCAGCACTTTATAAGCATTCCCATTGGTCTTCATTCTTGTCAACACTTGTTATCATATTTTCTCCAATTTTGAGTATCTGATGAATCTAAAATAGTCCTGAATTAGGGCTTTAATTTTGATGTATTTATTATTCATGAAATTAAGTATCCCTTCATATGTAAATAGGATATTTCTATCTATAACTGTTCTTGACTTTTGACTATTTTTTTCTAATGAATAGTTTTTGTGTTCATTGATTCTTAACATTTTAAAAATATATAATCTAGATACTAATGTTTTGTTGGTTATATACTTTGCAACTATCCAAACTCAGTTTCTGAATTGTATTTTCATTTCTGGATGATGAACAGAACTTCTTAAGGTAAACTAGCTATATTTATTAGTCCTTCCATTATGATTCATACTTTTTATGTCTTATATACTGTGGTGTCCTAAATTACATTTTCAAATTCATCTTCCAAATATTTTAAACTGTTCTTTTTGCATTTCAGTCTTTAGTACACCTGGAATTGACTTTTTGTGTGTATGGTATGAGACACGGATTGCATTTACTTTTGTCTCATGAATTTCTTATTATCTCAACACCATTTGTTGAACAGACATATTTGTTCCCATGAATACAGAGTAATCTTTGTCATAAATCAACTGACCCATACAGGTCAGTTTTGTGATCTTTATTCTTTAGGTCTATATATCTGTACCAATATTACATAATTTTAATTAGTGAATATTTAGAGCAAGGCTTGATTTAAGGTAAGATAAGTATCCCAATTTCTTCATAAACATTTTTCCCTTCAAGCTAATCACATTTTAGGAATCTAAAATTGTACATTCACAAATATAAAATAATATGGAAAAAAAATATGTAATTTGGTTAGAGGTTTCCCAGTTTACCTCCATATCACTTATCCCATTTTAAACTCTCAGTAACAGTGTGTGAGAGACATCGTTGACCCACTGGTTTGCCTTTCCTTTGAAAATAACTGAAAGTTTCTTAGGTACAAAACAAAACAAAAATTTTAATATCAGTTTGGAAGTGTAATAACTGGGCAATTGTATTCTTAGAGAACCAAGAGAAATAAAAACATATAGCAACAAGAATACATGTGACAGGACATTCATAACAGTTGTAATCACTTTAGCAGAATTTGGAAACAATCCACGTGTTTATCAATATTGTACTATATTTATTCAAATGCACTACTAAAAAGGTATAAGATTTGAACCTCTGATGTTCACAACAATGTACAGGAGTCTCCAAAACACAATGTTGATGAAAATAAATCAGACACAAAAGAGTATATACTATGTGCTTCCTTTCACATGAATTTCTAGATATGAAAAATAAGTGATGATGACAAATAACAGAGTTTGCCTCTGTCTGGATTGAGAGATTTCTTAAAATACTAAAGGGGGGGAATTTCTGGAATGACAAAAATGTTCATTATCTTAATTGGGATGGTGGTTTAAATGGGTGTATATATTTATCAAAGCTCATCAAACTGTATAGTTTTAAAAGGTTGAATGTTCTGCATGCAAATTATACAACTTAAACAATTAATATTACATAATTTATTTATTTGTAGTAGAATAAAGTAAATTTTGGGAACAGTCTCAGGGCAAGATCATGATTTTGGCCTGTTTGAGGAACAATTCTCTATAGATCTCTCTTATTTCTGCATGTCTTGTGATTGAGGTACTATATACTAACTGTCCTTTCTTCCAGACTAGCTTTTCAATAAGATTTCCAATAAATTTCCTTTTGATGTCATCTAGCCCAGCTAAGTTTCTGCTCCAGCTGGCTCATGACTTTCAACAGAAAAATACTTAAGGAGATGGAAAAAACTGTTACTTTGATAATGTTTTTTTTTTTGAGTAAATCTAAATCTCAAATAGGGATAATTAACAGGTGTTAATATGCAACTTTTGGAGGGAAAAGTGATGGAGTGTGGTTCTCTAGTTCAAGGTGTGGAGTGCAAGAAGTGAAAGAAAGATATATCTGTTAATCGATGACTACTTACAATTATTACCAAAGTTATAATAAATGCAAAATCCTTTTGGAAAAATACTTAGGGCATAAAAGATTACAGTTAAAAGCATTTAATAATATGCATATTGTTCTATTTTTAATATGAATCTTTATACACATTTAGTCTCTAATTCCTATTTACATGCCAATTGTATCCATTATATGTACATATTGTACACCTATTAGATATATTTAATAATGAAATGATGACTATGATTTATCTAGTATTTCTATGTACATACATATATATACTGTTTTTCTTTCTTTTTTTTTATTCAAACAGAAAGTCACAAAAATTATAATCATCCTCATCAGTTCACTCAGTCCCATGTAATTTTTTTTTATCTTGATCTTTTGTTAGCACTTTTATGAGTTCATCAGTATTCCATTAGAGTTCTGAAAATGCTTATTCATTCAGTTCAGCAGTATAGTCAGTTACCAGAAACCTGTACTTGCCAGTCTTTTCCATGAATTCCTTGAAGATGAAACCTTTTTATAGGAACATATTTGCAAAAGCATCAGAGTACACATAGATATACTAATGCTTTTCTTTCTTTTTTTTTAATTTATTTTTTAGCTGCATCAGGTTTTAGTTGTGGCACGCGGGATCTTCGTTGAGGCATGTGGGATCTTTTTTTTCGCTGCGGTGCATGGGCTCTTCATTGTGGCATGCAGGGTTTTTTTTTTCTCTCTCTCTAGTTGTGACGCTCGGGCTCCAGGGCACATGGGCTCTGCAGTTTGCAGCACACGGGTTCTCTAGCTGAGGCGCACGAGCTCAGTAGTTGCAGCACATGGGCTTAGTTGCCCCACAGCATGTGGGATCTTAGTTCCCAGACCAGAGATTGGACCCCCGCATCCCCTGCATTGGAAGGAGGATCCTTTACTACTGGACCACCAGGGAAGTCCCCTATACTAATGTTTTATCAACAACAACATCCTGGTAATTCTCCTCTTCATATTTGATGCAAGAGAGTCTTAGAGTTGTTAGAATCTCACAGCTATTAAGTGTCAGACTCAAGGTTTTCATTGAGGTCGATTTAATTTCAAAGCCTGCAGTTTTTCCATTACTTCATACTGCTTCTCCAGCAGTAAGCATAGGAGTGTTAAAGATGGACTGATTATTGTAAATAATTTGATATATCTTTTAACTCACTATTGACAACTGCTTCCAAATTTTCTTTTGCATTTTTATATTATTTTTCACCATAAGAAATACAAAACTGGTTTCGTGTATGTCAACTCTCTATCCATGCCTATCTTCAGCTTCTTCTCTTTCAAAGTGACAATTGCATTGCTAAACAATGGCCTCCCTGGCTCAGAATCTCATCTAGTGCCAATTTTGTTCAGAGACAGATGTACATTGATAAGAATTTCATCTCTGAGCGTGTCTACCAAGTCCACAGATGCTTCTTTACACAACTGGCTGCCTCATAGTTGGTGAAAATAGGGTACTGAATAACAATAGCCAAAGCCCTGTTACATTTTGTCCTCCAGTAAATTTATAATGATAAATCAATGGAAAGGAAGAACAGTCTGGAACGGATTAATAATAACAGGAAGATTTACCATGACTCAAACTTCAGGGCCCTTCACTTGCACAGGTCCCTTCCACAGCTCTGTCTGGTTTTGAAAAATTTACAGAATTTTTCTTAAAGAGTCCCCTCATCTCAAATTATATAAGCTTTATGTTCCACAAAATCTAGACACTTCCCTGAGAAATCTGTAAGTAATGGGGATATTTCTAGCTCAAATACAAGATCAATATCAAGGGAAAAAAGAAGATAATGGAAAGAAGAAAAGGAGAGGAGCAATAAAGGGCAAAATGACAAAGTTGATTTTTTTTTAATGGAAAGTTTGGGAATAATAAAGAAATCATTAAGAAGAAGAGACTGAGAAACAAAATACAATGAACATGAAATTAGGGTCTAAAGAAATATTTGTCTCATCTTTCACTTGGGAGCATTCCTTTGGCAATAAAATTTCCACATCAATTCCCCACACAATTGATCTCAAGTATATTTAAATTTCACTTTGTTATAGAGAATATTGGGTAAAATTTTAACTGGGAGCTGTTTACCTTTCTATAATTCTTAGATATATACACAGAAGCTAAAACTCAGTTGCATATCAAGGGCACATCATAGGTAAATAACAAAATAGAACAGGCCAAAAAATGATAGAAAAATAGCCTTCAACAGAGAGATCCTGAGCCTTCTGATCTCCCCTGACTTGTGAACAAAATCTTGAAGTCCTCTCAACGCTGAAATGCATTATTTGTTTCCCTAATGCATGCACTCGAAGAAATTCTTTGCTTCTTTTTTCCTTTTTACTGAAATTATTCAAATTTCATAAATAAAAGAACAGAATGACTCCTTTTTGCCTGAACATACTCTTGTTTTGTTCTAATTTGCAGTAATGTTTTGTCTCTATGTTACTTTTCTATGATCTTTGTTTATTTCATGCACATTTTATCTCTACTGTTGCTGTATCTTTC